>NC_066549.1:11293301-11460801 GCF_024679095.1 Eriocheir sinensis | reverse complement strand
AGCCATCTTATCTAGGATTATCAGGAGCCTCAAGGAGAGGAGAGGAGGAGGAGGTGGTGGTGGTGGTGGTGAGGCACGAGGGGAGGTAGAGGGTCTAGATCAAGTAGCACAAACAGGTCAGATTAACCAGCCTCCTAAACGACACTCATCCACTTGTATGTGAGAGCACCGAACACCTGCGTCTCCCTCGCGGCGTGCGGTTCATGTACTGTCGAGTCTATTTCGGTTGTCACGGAACACACTCGAGCTAAATAAAGCATCAACGGACCCCGACCATCTCCATTCAAAGGTCCTGTTACGTTAATGTCTTATCTCCACCTCAAATACGGTACAAACGCCCCCTCAGAAACTAGGACGTGCTTCAGATGTGTAGTACCGCCACTCGAGATAGGCGGCAAAGTTCTCAACCGTGGCGTGTCTCGTGGGGAATGTGATCGTTGTTTATGCCCTCGTTTAGGAGTATTGCGAGAGGCGTACGTGTGTGTTTGTTTGTGCCTATTGTCGCCGCCAGTGCTTCATAATCTCCATTACTCAACGCTCTCCTGAAAACAGAATGACGGAAGCCTTATCAGCAAGCAGTGGGACCATGTTGTCGTAGTGTTAACGCTCCACCAGACAGCCTCTTGAAAGACTCGTTTTCCTCCCTTCGCCGGTGAGGGACCAACAGTGCTCTCCCTGGGGCCCGGACCTCTCCCAGCCACCATGGAGCTTCGGGGCTTCCTTCTCTATTTCGTTCTGTTGGCGACGCTGCTAGTGGCTCCCTCCCGCGCGGTGCTCAAGTCCTATTTCTATCGCTTCGGTGAGGACGCCGGAGACACGCCCCTGCCAGACGAGGACGAAATCTCCTCCCCGGAAACAAGACTGAGAGTTCCCATCGTCTTCTTCGGCCAGATATACGATTCGATATTCGTAAGTATAATATCCTTCGGACGTGGGTTTATCTGTGTATGGGGGAGAATATTTTGCCGGTGTTGTTATTAATTGACTAGAAAACAGCCAGAGTTAATCATATCAGTATTAATCATCGAAGTATGTGATATTGTTTCTTCAGATATATTTGTACACACACACACACACACACACACACACACACACACACACACACACACTTAGATAGATAGATAGATATAGATGCACATAGACAGAGATAGATAATAGGTAGATAGATATTGGTGGGTGGGTAAAAACGAACCTGTATCCGGCGATAAAGGGATCGAAATATTTACTCACCGAACAGTTGTGCTGAAGGGGTATTCATCCTGCCTATAACATTAGGCAATACAGCTCCTTAATTTTCAAGTACTTCGGATTATTTTTCCTCAGTCGGCAGCTTTCTGTCTTGTGGGAGCATGGTGTTGCGGGTCTGTCTGTGTGTGTGTGTGTGTGTGTGTGTGTGAGTGTGAGTGTGAGTGTGTGTGTGTGTTTTGCCTTTGCCCTGATTCCTGTGCCGAAAAATAATGCTATATAGATTTTAGAAATTCACAATACGTTCACTTCCCTACGTCATTTTCATTACGGTGAGGAAAGCAGAGTTGAGTAGGTTACTCGTGTTTGTATTTGTCCACACTTTTCTGCTTTTAGTTTTTTGCTTATAAACACGTAAGGCAACTACTCTGCATCATAGGATATTATCACTCCGAAACTTTGTCTTAACTCCAGCTTCTTTTCCTCACCACATAAAAACTGAGAACTCCCTACCGTTGAAATTGGGTAAGGATACTATTTTACTGAGGTTAGGTTGCTGCTCCAAGGGATTCACTTAAACGTCGATATTATAAGACACCTTGGCTTCTCACATTACCTATTTCTAAAGGTTAAAGAGAGGGTCAATCGGGTTCTAATTCAAATATGTGTTCTTGGACGGCGAAATGTTTAGTAATACGGCTCTTAGACTACTCACCCATAGATTACTTCACTTATTTTGTGCTGCCCTTCTCTAGATTTTCCCGTATGTCTTTTCCAACCCTTGTGTTAACTCCAGTAAGGTATTCCTGGCTTTCTGACAAGTATGGATGTGTCTTTCTCGTGTTTCTTTTGTTATACTTCTACCGCTTTACTGGCGAACAACATGAGTAGCTTTCCCGTGTTCATATTTATTTACCAAACACTTCTTTTTTGGTCCCTTTAACAACAACGCTCATGGCACTCCCCCACTCATGTGTTATTTGCTGTGCACTTTTCTAATTAACTGAATCTCGTCTGGCCCTCCCCTAATCGTTTATCATGATTATTCTGTTGTGCCCTTTCCTGGCCTTCCAACTGAAAACACGGATGGCTATTTTTTTTTACAGCAAAGGAGACAGCACAAGGGCACAAAAAAAAAGGAAACTATAAAAAAAGTCCGCTGCTCCTGTAAAGAATCCGAAGATGTGGCCGAAAGAGCAGTCAATTACGTGTACTCAAGTGGGGGGTTTTCCAACTGACAAACGTATTGCTTCCTTTTACTCGTGTTTAATTTGATATGCCTCTTACCGGGCTTTTGAGCGACAGCATGTTTTCAGTTTTCAGTGATTAGTATAAGGATAAGATTTAACGAACGGCCTGTCGAGGGAGAGTGGTTAACTGACTGATTAAAATATTCGTGGCAAAAAAAATACAACAGACTACTAAAGGGAGTCTAACCGTCTTGGATGAGATTAGCCGACGCTTTGCGAGTTGATACTGCAATGCCGAATGTAAATACTTAGGAGTTCGAGAATCGTATGACCTCTCACATGCCTTAACTGAAGCAGCACATAACTCACAGCCTTTGCAAGAACATGTATTTTCTCTCTCTCTCTCTCTCTCTCTCTCTCTCTCTCTCTCTCTCTCTCTCTCTCTCTCTCTCTCTCTCTCTCTCTCTCTCTCTCTCTCTCTCTCTCTCTCTCTCTCTCTCTCTCTCTCTCTCTCTCTCTCTCTCTCTCTCTCTCTCTCTCTCTCTCTCTCATTGATACGCATTTATAATTATTCTCTGGTGTACAGATTTTTACAGCCATCCCAGTCCACAGCATAAGAAGGATTATTACAGGGGATATACAGTGCAAACTTAAGAAAACAAACGATGATTGATCAAAGTTGAACTTTTATCAATATTAACGAAGCTAAGGTAATTCTCAAACTATAAAAAAAATGAGAAAGTGATTATAATAACATAGTTTTTGTGGAGAATTGCATAAGCCCATTAACAAATTTCTTTAATTTTTGTTACGATTATTAGACCAAACAAAAGTCAAAACTGAACTGACATGGCCATGAGGCAGAGGGCTTCCCCATATTACTTTGTTTCGTGGATATTCTCATACATAAAAGCAAACTGAATAGCGAGGCATATTCTATTAAATTTGATTTTCTTTTATTATTATGATCAATACACCACTGGGAATGAACAAAAAAAATATAATGTTTTATTATTTATAAGTACATATTCCTTTTTTATGTCGGACTAGTCAATAAATGAGCCAAATATTTTTGCAGAGCAGATCCGATGGTACTACTTTTTTGTGTGAAAATTGAGATAAAAACAATAGCTCTCCTAGTATTTTAGATTGCCAAACCCTCCCTGACTCCGACAGTATGAATATATATATATATATATATATATATATATATATATATATATATATATATATATATATATATATATATATATATATATTTTTTTTTTTTTTTTTTACAACAAAAGAGCAACAAAACAGTGTATAAAAAAAAAAAACGCTACTTGCCGCTCCCAACAACAGAAAATAGAAGAGTGGCCAAAAGAGAGGTCAATTTCGGGTGGAGAGGTGTCTTGATACACTCTTCTTGAAAGAGGACAAGTCATAGGCAGGAGGAAATACAGACGAAGGAAGGCTGTTCCAGAGTTTACCAGTGTAAGGGATGAAGGAATGAAGATGCTGGTTAACTCTTGCATAAGGGGTTTGGATAGTATAGGGATGAGCAAGAGTAGAAAGTCGTGTGCAGCGGGGCCGCGGGAGGGGGGAAGCATGCAGTTAGCAAGTTCAGAAGAGCAGTCAGCGTGAAAATATCGATAGAAGATAGAGAGAGAGGCAACATGGTGGCGGAATATAAGAGGTAGAAGACTAGCAGTAAGAGGAGGAGAGCTGATGAGACGAAAAGCCTTAGACTCCACTCTGTCCAGAAGAGCTGTGTGAGTGGAGCCCCCCCACACGTGAGACGCATACTCCATACGAGGGCGGACAAGGCCCCTGTAAATGGATAGCAATTGTGCAGGGGAGAAGAACTGGCGGAGACGATACAGAACGCCCAACCTCGAGGAAGCAGATTTAGTGAGAGACGAGATGTGAAGTTTCCAGTTGAGATTTTGAGCTAAGGATAGACCAAGGATATTTAGTGTTGAAGAAGGTGACAGCTGAGTGTTATCGAAGAATAGAGGATAGGTGTTTGGAAGATTATGTCGAGTTGATAGGTGGAGAAATTGAGTTTTTGAGGCACTCTTCCACAAAATGCAAAAAGTAAAGAAAATTCAGAATGCGTTCTCCTTCTTTTCAACAGATCAACAGCAACGGTTTCATCTCCTTCCTGACGGAGATCCCAAACTTCTTCAACGTCCAGTTCCCTCTCGAGTACCCGATCATCGCTCCGTTCTACTCAGACGTGGACGCGAGGGAGGCGGGGGCAATATGGTACAGGTGAGTTTGGAGGCGAAGAAACAATGCACAGAGAGAGAGAGAGAGAGAGAGAGAGAGAGAGAGAGAGAGAGAGAGAGAGAGAGAGAGAGAGAGAGAGAGAGAGAGAGAGAGATTTTTTATTAATTTACGTAGAAATTCAAACCACACAGACCCTATGGTCCAGACTAGGTAGTCTGTCCTTAAATCTAAGTGATTATATATTAATCAGATTGCTTCAAAACTTTGCTTTTCTACTTTGGTAAATATTAAGTTGAAGGAAGTGTCGGTCGAGCTTGTTTTAAAGGAGTCAATCGTGTTACACTGGACCACTGAAGGTGGGAGCTTATGCCATTCTCGCACTACAACGTTGGTGAAGAAAAATTTGGTGCAGTCTGAATTTCCTTATTTACACTTAAATTTTGTGCCATTAATTCTCGTTCGCAAAGTGTCATTGATGATAAACAATTTTGATTTGTCCACATTCGTAAAGCCATTAAGTATTTTAAAACATTGGATCAGTTTTCCTCGGAGGCGACGTTTCTCAAGAGAAAACATGTTAAAGTTGAGATCCTTTCGTCATAAGGTTTGTTGCGCAAGTAAGGGATCATTTTTGTTACCCAACGTTGAACAACTAATTTAGCAATGTCCTTTGCATGGTGGGGAGATCAGAACTGTACCACATATTTCAAGTGGGGTCTGACTAAAGTCACTAAACTATTGTAAAGCGGGAGTGATACATTTTTTTTTAATAAAATTTTTTTTTTATTGAAGCCCAGCAATTTGTTCGCTTTATTTGCTGCATCGATGCATTGCTGTGAGAATTTGATGGTTTGACGCGATTTTGACACCCAGATCTTTGACGCATTAAATGCTATTGAGTTTAACGCCACTCATTTCGTAATCAAACCTCTTATTTCTTGTTCAACTTGAGGAACCCGGGCCCATACTTATAAAGCAAAGTCTCCGTCTCAGGCTCGTATTCAGGCACTTATCCATATTAAAGGGCATCTCCCATCTATCAGACCAAGCTGAAATTTTATGCAAATTTTCTTGGTGGTTTTGTCTGTCTTCGTCAGTGAGGACCGAGCTACAACAAGATACAATCAGGAACATCTTTGTGTCGTCTGCAAATTTACTAACGAGATTACGGAGTCCAACTTTCACATCTTTGATGTAAATAATGAACTGCGCTGGGCAAGAACCGATCCCTGAGGGACACCACTTGTGACAGGCTCCCACTCTGAGTTAAATTCGTCGATCACAACCTTTTGCTGTCTATTGATCAACCCATTTGCGATCCATTGATGTACTTGACCGTCAATACCTAGTTGCTTTAATATATAAAACAATTTATGATATGGAACTTTATCAAACACTTTCTGGAAATCAAGATATGCTACGTCCAGTGATTTGGTTATGTCATACACTGAGAAGAGGAGGTTATAAAAGGTCAGTAGGTTTGATAGGCAGGATCTCTTGTTACGGAATCCATGTTGTGAATCCTTAATTTATGAGTAGCTTTCATGGTAAATTACAAGTTTGTCTAATTGTGCACTCGAGTAGCTTACCTACTACTGAAAATAGACTAAAGCACCTGTAATTACTCGGTATTTTTTGTCTCTTTTCTTAAAAACTGGTGTTCCGTTAGCTATTTCCCAATCCGAAGGGACGATGCTTTGTCGCAAGGACATATTGAATACGGTTGTGAGAGAGGAGAGTATTTCTCTTTGTTTCTTTTAAGTAGTATAGGATATATATTGTCTGGTCCTGAGCTTTTATTTGTTTTAAGGGATTGGAGAGCATTGAGGACTTCATCGGTAGTTATTACAAATTTAGGCAATGCATGAACGAGATTTACGTTAGGGCTCTTGTCGTCGGTGGTGTTGGGGGTAATGGCGGTTAGACTGCAGGTATTAAATACTGAGGAAAATAGTTCAAGTTCGCAACGCATTGCTTTTCAGTCACCAATTCGCCGGCACCGTCAGTTAAATCTACTTCTTATTGCCTTTCCGTTGTTTATATAACTGAAGAAAGATTTCGGATTATTTTTACAGATGGCTGCAATGTTTTGTTTTTTTCATATCTACGTTTTGCTGACATATTAATCTTTTGACGCGTCGCCTGGCTTCATGATAAAGTCTTTTATTTTCGGGCGTGTTTTACCCTTTCTTTAGCCTGTAAAGCAAATTTCTCTTCTTAACAGAGAGTTTGATTTCGCTATTAAACCAAGGTGGTCTTTTATTAGTGTTTCGTCGCTTCTCGCAAAACGGGACAAATGTGTTCTGCTGAGTGAGTAATTGATTTTTAAAGTTTCGCCAGGCTTCCTCTACATTGCAATCATCTTACAGTTGTATTTCTGTTAATTTTTGTCGGATTTCTACGAAGTTTGCTCCTTTGAAATCAGGCACGAGTACTTTAGTTTCAGTCACTGTTGTTTGAGCCTTATTACCGACGCGCACTAATCTTATGATCGCAAGAATCGAGATGTTCTTCTACCGTAACATTACCCACTAGATTATCTTGGTTGCTATAACAAGATCTAGTGTATCATTTTGTCGAGTTGGTTCAGTAACTATTTGACGTAGGTAATTATCCTCTGACAATTCAGTCATTTTATGTGACTCGCTTTCTGTACCCGACAGTCGCCCAGTCAATATGAGGGAGATTAAAGTCTCCTAATATCAATGAGTCGCTGTTATTAAATTAATGCCGTAAAACGTTGTACATAGAGAGAGAGAGAGAGAGAGAGAGAGAGAGAGAGAGAGAGAGAGAGAGAGAGAGAGAGAGAGAGAGAGAGAGAGAGAGAGAGAGAGAGAGAGAGAGAGAGAGATTTACATAGATATTCAGACCACACAGACCCTATGGTCCAGACTAGGGAGGTCTGTCCTTAAACCTAACTGGAATCCTATTAAATTTAATGCCAACAACATATTGAAATGCTCATTTATGATTTTTTATGCAGATATATTATTTTTTGTGGCGTCAGTCAGATTCGGCGAATGTTCGTCGCGACTTCTGGTCGAGCTCGAGCAAAAACTACTAAAGCTAGGAAGGCGTGCTTGGTGGCGAATGAAAGCTCTTAAAATACAAATTAATAATCAGAAAAAAGTGGAAAGCATTAAATAAATAAATAAAAAGTTATAAGCAAAAAACTAGGACGTGTCCAAATCGCGGCAAAAGGACCGAAAAACAGGCTATTTTGTGACGGCTCGACGACGAACTAGGAATTGAGCTATCAAACAATCCTTCGAGTTGGTCAAACTACGTTGCCAAGAGGGACTACATGCAAAATTACAGCCTTCTAGAGGCAATAGCAAGGCCACACTAAACGAAAATGGCAAAGTGTCTGGAGTTCGTCAAAATCGCTCTCGACAGGGTTTACGTTTCGAGCTCGAGCGACGAAACTACTGGGAGTAGGGAAATGTTATGCACCATATTGGAAAGCACATTGGCAGGGATAAATCATTTGTTAAATAAGTTTTTTGAAATTCTCAAAAAATGAGCGGTTTCAAGGTTGGGAACTCAAGAATAGTTTTTTTAGACATCTTTCATGTCGGTTTCCGAGCCCGGTCGCTAGTTTTGGAATATAGCCCTTTCATTTTGCCGTCGATTGATATCAAAAACTTTTCTGTAGCCCCAGAAATAAGGGAGTTATGGCGATTCGCACCAAAGCGGTTGATTTTCCAAAATTCGCGGCTTAATAACAAGGGCGCCGCAAAATCAAAAGAGTAAGCCGTCCATTACTTGAGATGTCACTGATTGTAATCGCTGATGTCGATGATATAGTACAGAATACCAAGAAAAAGTAATGGTTCAATAAGTTCACAACGCGCTGGCTTTCAGTTACTAGTTTACCATCGCTGTCAGTTAATTAAGGGTCCAGTCCCACTTCTTATCGCCTTTTTGTTGTTTATATAATTGAAGAAAGGCTTTGGATTAGTTTTACAGTTGGCGGCAATGTTTTCTTCATACCTACGCTTTGCCTGATTTACCAGTCATTTCACTCGTTGTCTGGCTTCATGATAGAGTGACTATCAGGAAGCCAGGCTAATGATGAAGCCAGGCTAATGAAAGTGTAAAACGGGCCAGTAAATATTAGACTCTTTTATAATAATATTTTCCGGTCTGGTTTGCACTTTCTTTCTTCTTGAGAGAGAGAGAGAGAGAGAGAGAGAGAGAGAGAGAGAGAGAGAGAGAGAGAGAGAGAGAGAGAGAGAAGACTATGGACAGACAGACTAGATAAACAGACAGACAAAGAATGTCCCTCACTTCTATTTTTCCTTCACCACCAACAGAGAGACGTCAGATCCAGGTACAGTGGCTCGAGCTAAGGCGGAGGTAAGACAGCACTTCAGCGACGCCGCAGCCTTCGAGCCAAAAGGTGTCTTCATCGTGACATGGGACGGTGTTGGGCCCTACAACCAGCGCACGGACAGGGTGAGGCGACCACAGGGTTATTTAATGTCAGTGTAGCTCTCCCGCGCTGGCTGGCGTTAGACTTAACATGCCGGTCAGTACCTCACAAATAAACACTAATTCCAGATGGCAGGAGGCATACCCAAGTCTCCTATATAGTTATGTCAAGAGGCCTGCAAAGTAGTCAAGAGGGCAATACCTAAGATAAAACTGCGGGGTTATTTTCGGCCCTTGGACTGCCTCTTCTACGTAGCTTGTACCATACCGCAACGTTTGTTAATGGTGACATTTATTTGCCTCATCACAGTGTACACTCGCTTTACCTCAATCAGTATTAAAGAAAAGGAAAAAGGTGCACTTTAAGGACCTAATGTAGAATTGCTGAAGTGACCGTGAGCTCGATCGTCATGCAATTGAAACTACGTACTTCATGTTCCTCGGCTGTTATTTTATAATCATTAATTGAATCAAGATTTAGGATGAATATGGCTTCATCATAATTCTGTAACCTAATATTAACTATCCTTTGTAGATCAACACGTACCAGCTCATCTTGGTTACTGACGGCCAGGAGTCTTACGCGCTCTTCCACTACGCTGACGGCGGCATCCAGTGGCTCAAGGGCGACGGCAAGAACCCGAGCCTGGCTGATGCCCGGGGCCAGGCCGGCCTGGTGTCTGGGGACGGCAGGTACTTCCTGCTGAAGGGCTCCGGCACCGACCAAGTGAGAAGCCTTGACAAGTAAGTGGCCTACATGAGGAACATCAATATTATAATAATTATTCTGGTGCAGTACAAGAGACAGACCACTAACACGTCCATTTTTTTAGTTGTTTCCAAATCTTGTTTTGTGTGTGTGTGTACATGAATGTCGACTTGATTACTCAGGAGAGCACCTCAGTATTAAAATATTTACTCAGATGGAATAAGTGTGACAACATTGGTAACATTTTGGCAACATTGTTTTTTTATGTATGTTCATCACCGTTAATATGAACATCAGTGTCAGGATGATTATTGTGTTTGCATTAGCCACAGAAGAGTCGTATTAGATGGGAATGAATGGAGGCGGTTAAACAGAACTGCAAAAATCACGAGACAATTCTGCGGTTAATTAAGCAGAATTTACCAGTTTCGTGACAAACGGACGTTTTCGCAGTATATTTTCATTGGTGAGAAATGCATAGAATCCTAACTTCATAATCATTATCAGCCACTGTCTAAAGGATTACGGTCTATTCGAACATTATCTACTTTCTTCTGTTTGATGTTAGTGTATAGTCTCTCTCTTATTGTGAGCGTGCCTCGAACCTTCGAACCACCCTATACGTGTCCGAATCGTCTAGTTTGGTGGTTTATGAGTGAATCCACCAGTTACCTGCAGGGTGAAGCGTGGCCATCACCATAACCATCACCTGCATGCCTGCCTTGTCTAGATCTACCCAAGAAAGATAAAGATAGAGTAGAAAGGACCTTTCCTCCTCACGCCCAATAAGTAGGCTATGCCGTTGGCTCTGCTGACCACACCACAGCAAACCTCGTGAGCGCATGGGGTCCCACCCACCGTGTTTATCCGTGTGTGTGCATTGGAATATTCTCTGATACACTCAAAAGGTTACCTCGGTATATGAATACATCCTTCGAAGTGGTAACTATAATTAACAACCCAGGAGTTAGGATGTATGCCTACGCCCTCCATCCTTTGAGCCATATTTAGGTAATAAATAACATGACTCGTCTTTGCATGGACAGCATCTTTTCCAGGCCGTTCCATGTATCCACCACTCTATGTGGAAAGCTCTTTTTTTTATGTCTTCTACAGGCTTCCTCTTTCATCTTCCTTCCATGACATCTTGATGTGTGTGTGTGTGTTCTCTGTATCCTCAAAATGTGACTTCAATAATGGGTTTTCTGCTCAGATGGAGTAACTGTGGCAACCCAGGAGTCTGGATGTTCCGCATTGGACAGCTGAGTCTGAGCGAGACTGTGCAGCCTCCAGATTTGGATGTGGACGAAAGCACGAATCAGGACGCAGACCTGATCCAGTCCTGTGCCTTGGGCGGCTCCTTGTGTCACTCCAAAGCTAAATGCATCGACTACACTCCAGGGTTCTGCTGCAGTTGTGAAGAGGACTATCTGGGGAATGGCATTAACTGTGTTCCTAAAGGTTTGTTTGAGTAATTTGGGTGGTAATAAGGACATAGTGTTCTACTACTAGTTGAGTTTTATTATGTATTGCTTACACTCCATGGTTCTGCTGTAGCTGTGAAGAGGACTGTAACCTCATATATTGTAGGTTGGAGTAATTACACTGACATGACATTCTTGATGTGAATAAAACCCACACTGGCAGACAGAAGATGTATATTTAAGAACGGTTTCAGTGGACACTGCCACCATCTTCGAATCACTGAAGGTGGTGGAAAATTACTTAGTAAATATACAAATTATGCATTTTTCATCGGCCAGTGTGGGTTTTACTCATATCTTACATAATACATGAAATGGCATTGTATCCCTAAATATGTGAGAAAATCGTTTGTATTTGATAATATTTGACAGTTAGTCAAGACTGACAGTTGTCTACAAGTTCAATTTATTATTTTTTTGCAGTACATCCTGAGGAAACTGAAATATTGTCATATATGGATAATATTTCTTTTATATGAATAGTAAATTCCCATAGCCCAGTGGGTACATTTTAAAGTACCCATAAGAATTGTAGACGAATGGCAATGGCCATTAGCTACCTGAATCATGGACCATTTATTTATTACTTTTTTTTTCAGGGGAACCCATTCGAATAAATGGCAAGGTAATTGGAGATATCAATGGAGTAACACTAACTGATGCGGATCTCCATTCTTATGTGCTGACTTCCGAGGGTCGCAGCTACACGGCGCTCTCAAGAATTCCTTCACAGATTGGCTATGACCTGCAAAGCATCACTGCCATTGGCACCGGCATTGCTTGGCTTTTTGCATCACCAGTAAATAATGTGAAAAATGGCTTTTCCTTAACAGGTAAGCATTATATACATGTCTATATATACATCTGTTCCCCCTTATATCCGGGAAGTAGGGAACATGCACCCACGTGAATAGTTAATTTTTGCAAATGTTTGGCGCCCCCCCCAAAAAAAGGGCCTCAAGACCCCCAAAAAATTCTGAGAGCAATTTTACACAAACTTTAACTGACAAAGCATTTCCATAACCTGAAAACATCATAAAATATCATAAGCATCATCATATATCAGCTCAGGACTGTTTCCATTTTATTGCTCGACATGAAATCTCTAAGTAAGGAAAGTGCTAATAGAGGGCCCCCACCTCCAAAATTCTTTTACAAATGTTGCTCCCTCTATTTTTTTATTGATATTTTCAAGCTAAATGTTCTTCTAAACTTGCTAACTGCATGTTTGTACACTTTCCATGACTTTGCCGCACAAGTTTTTCTACTCCAGCTCACCCCTATTGTCCAAATTTGTAATGCCTGAATTCACTAATACAGTATCTTCATTTTTTGGTCTTTTTCAGAGGTGGGCACCTGCTAATTTTTTGTTAGTCCGCAATTCGCAATTCCGCTAACTTTGTTCGGCATTCCGCTAATCGCTAATCCACAAATTTTCCGGCTGTCACAAATCTGCTAATGCTAACACTAATATTTTTTTTTTTTAGTCCACTAATGAAGTCCACAACAGTCCGCTAACCATTTTTTAGTCCACTAACCCTTCATTGGTTGTTAAAAACAAACTTTCCAATGAAATTACTTTACACTGTGCGTGAAATCCGGGAAAATTTTATTTCTGGGACGAACCATTAAAATCTGGGACTGTCCCAGAAAATCCAGGACGTCTAGCCACCTTAATCTACAAGTTTCTACATACTTTCAAGAATATTCTTGAATTTCCCGGAAATTTCATTGTTGTCGTTTTTTTAAAGTTTGCGTTAGCGGACCATAATTTTGGCATTCCGCTAGCTGCAAATCCGCTAATTTTTCAAATTTTCCGCTAATGCCATTCCGCAATTTTTTTGTTTGTCCGCTATTAGCAGATTAGCGATTAGCGGACTTAAACTGTGGAATGCCCACCTTTGGTCTTTTTCATTGGTCAACTCTGAACAGTTTTCCTTCATCTGTTTTTTCCTACCAACATATTAAACTCTTCCAAGCAGGGAGTATCAAAACATCTCTACCTCTCCAAACAGATATGACTCATTATATTAGTGGGGAATCTCCTCGATCCTCTGTTTGCAAGAACATCACTATTCTTTGGTCTGTTTACTTTTACTCTGCCTATTGTGACAAAAAGAGGTCTTGCATTCTTTATTAGTGATAGTCATTTAGAAAGTAATTGTGAAACCTTGTATTTGATTTATTCTCCTCCTTGGCTTCAGGCGGCAGCTTGAACCGCACAGTGGAGGTGGACTTTCCTCAGACTGGCCATCGAGTTGAGGTGCAGCAACAGTTTAAGGCAAGTAAAATATTATTATCTCTTTGTTGTAGTTTTATGTCACATTTATTTCTCAAATACTTGGTACCTCTTTGATTTTTTTAAGAAATTATTTGTAAAGAACAATTCTAAACCATAAATGATTGCTGTAATTCATATTGTTGCTGCATTTTTTATTGCCCTTTTCTTGTTTAGAATATCCATAAACCTTCCTGATCCTGTTGTTTATTTTTCAACTGACATTGTACTAGTTTTTTAAATTTTTTATCATATAAGTACGTATTACTACAGGTTACCTATAACAATGAACATTTATTTATTTATTTTTTTAAGGAAAAGTAGCAATACAGCCTGTAACTAAAATTTGCGTACAGCATGTATTTTAATAACTCGAGATCCCAATACTCTCTTCTGCAGGGACTTGATGTCTTCAACTATGTTAAGGTGAAGACTCAAATCACTGGCTCTGTCCCAACAATCCCTGTCGGCTCAAAGATTGAAATGAATGCATTCAGTGAAGAATATACCAAAGTCAAGCCTGGTAAGGTAACAGTATAACAAATTTTGTGTTCACTGAGTCACTTCTAAGATTACATTTTGTTATTGTTTTCATAGTTATAATTTACTTTGACATTTGAAGTTGGATATTTTGGTGCACATTTTCACGCAAGCAACTGTTTATTTCCACAGTTTATGAATGTTATTTTCTTAATATAGCTACCTAGGATCCCACTTTACTGGCCCAAACCAAGGGCCTGTTGGGCTTAGTATGGGAAACTTCATCATAATGACTGGAGGCCTGTCAGATATTTCAATAAGGAGGAATTCAACTACTTTTTACCTTAACTTGCTTGATTAACTTTTTCTTTGTTTAGACACATGAGCACACATTTGAATTGAATATATGTGGCTCCAAATTTTACTCCCATATATTCTGGAACCCTAATATATTGATACTTTGTTATTATTATTATTATTATTATTATTATTATTATTATTATTATTATTATGATTATGATTATGATTATTATTGTTATTATTATTAAAGTTATAGTTGAGGTCATAGTTTTCATGTGATAACTTTGTTGTCTTGGAAGAAATTTTGAGCAAAATAATGAAACTAATTAAAAAGGAATTACTTTCAGGTCAACTAAGGGCAAGGTCTAGTCGAGTATTTCGACTGAAAGGGCAAAGTATTGACACTCCATTTACTGTAGAGACAACTATAGACTTTGATGATTGTGAATGGAGGGCCCTGGATGTTGGAGAACAAGAGACTCTAAGACTCAAGGTAAATGGTTATTACTTTTGTTCTTTGTACTGTTGTGTCTGAACACACAACACACTTGGATTCGCAACTTTTCCTTCTTTGTGCCAAAGTTGTAAAAAGTAAAGCTAAGGTTGGGAGCATGAGCTATAGCTTTGTGTGGCCAAAGTGCTCATTTCCATTTCATGGGACTTTGAGCCTGTATGGATAAGAACCCATTACCAAAGTTTACCTCCCCCAAGTTTCTTTAGGTACCCATTTATTGACTATCTCAAAAGGGAGCAGTAATGGCTGGGCGGGCTGTGCATCCCCTGCGTTCATCTAAACCCAGCCCCATGAATTTGTAGCTAGTCATGTTAATTAACTACTACACCATGGAGGCAAAGCTGTACAGCTTTTTAAGTTACTGACATAAAGACGTATATGCTAATTAGTCTCCAAGTCATTGTAGGTATAAAGTAAAGCCTCAGTATAGTGAGTTGATGCAAGCCATCCCTGTTGATTTGCTTGAGGTATTTTAAATCAAAAAGACGGCAATCCTCAACATTCATATTATTATGGAAAGCAGTAAAGCAGGAATACAGTATGTATAGTAGAGAGGATGTAGTAAAACATATTTGGAAGAAGACTTAAAGAGTGCTGACATGAATGCAGAGCAAAGTAAGGCAGTGAAGGAGATATGGAGTAGGTATTTTGAGAGAAGTATCAAGACACTTCTTGAACTAATTTATTCATTATTTTTTTCACCATCCTCCTCTTTTTATTTCAGTCACTTTCATTTCACAGCACCATCAGAACTTAGAGGCTCTATCCCAGGTTTTCCTGGGTGCCAAATTAAGATTGCTGTTTTACAAAAACATGATGAGTTGGATTACTTTTCAGTAGCATACTCTCCAGAGAGGACTTGGGTAATTCTTGCATCTCATGAATAACTGTGATGTATTCAACTACATATTCCACTGCTTGGTTGCAGAATCCAATCACTATCACCTCTGTACTGGGGGTATTTGTTGTTTTTGAAACTTGTGATTGGTTTTCTTCAATATAATTGTAATCAGTTCTCTTATATTTTCAAGTTTTCATAAAGGACACCTTTGTGAAACTTTATTCAAGGCTTTTTTTTATGTGTGTGTGTGTGTGTGTGTGTGTGTGTGTGTGTGTGTGTGTGTGTGTGTGTGTTGGTTATCACAGATATGCAAAATGTTGAAGATGTGAGACATTACTTACATGAAATGCTTGATTTAGAACAAAAAAATATTTAGCAGTCTTTAGAATACTTTAAATTCAGTCTTACACTAATTGCTATGATATTTTCACTAAATGCAGATTATGTTACATGTCTGTGGCAGGTTCCAGAAAACATCTTCATCCAGTATGATTCTGCAGAGGAGATTGTTCGTTATGCTCTCTCGGCAAAGTTGGCTCCTCTCGAGGGTAAGATATTATTTATAGAAGTGTTGTCAGGCTGTCGGTATTATGATACTTTATTTTGCATGGATTATGAGTTTCCCTTGGTTGTTTTCATATGTGGAACTGCTGTACTTTCTCCACAGAGATCGACCCCTGTGTCGAGGGACGGCAAGAGTGTGGAGAAAATAGTCAATGTGTCGTTGATGGTGACACATTCAGGTAAGTTGAGATTTCATCTTTGCATAATTTGAATTGAATACATACTTGTCACTGATTTATGTGTTATGAAACTATGAAGGACAAAATATCATGAAAGATATGCAGGAAACTTACCATATTCATTGGTTTACTGTTAAAGTTTTTTTTTTTTTAAGTAATTTTTAACTGTGAAGGTTATACGCTGTGAACATTCACTTACCAAGTTTTAAGCTTTCATCTTGAGTTCTCCTCAAGAGTTGTTTATCTTTTATTCTTTCAATATGTCTAATTGTCTATACATCTTTTAAGAAACTTACTAGGAGGTTTGTCTGAAATTTTGCCCATCTCTGTCAATCTATCTGTACATCTGTTCAGTCACTTTTTATCAGACCCTTTGCAAGGTGACCACAGGAGAAGGATTTCAATTTTTGCCTTAGCCATGTATGCTCTGCCTTTAAACATTTCAGTTCTTTTACCTAACATTCTCCAACTTGCTAAGGTATTGGAAAATTGTGCCCCCTCTCTACAATGGCTTAATTGTCCTTAATATCAACTTCAACCATATGAATATATGTATTATGTCATCTCATGTCCCATTCTCTTTATGTGACTAGATCAGTATTATATTTAATGTTTCTTTTATTATCTCAACCAGGCTTAAGGTGCACATTTTTGTTTACTCCAATCATTCCTTATATTATCCCAGCATTTTCTAAGTACATTCTGTATTGCTTTATAATAAATGTTCTGAGAACAATTTTGTTGCAAATGAGAAAACTTTTCCTTAAACTGAGAAAATACACATGCACATATAGGAGATAACCACAAATATGTCCAACACAGCTTGAAAGTCCTGGCATTTCAAAGTACCTTATTGTAAGAACACCCAACATCAAAAGCTGCATCCCTTTTGTGTTCCATAGCTTAGTGGTACGTGTGAGCCTAAAGATAATCAAATAAGGGATGAGCCTAATTGAAGTTTCATCTCCAGTTTGTATTTTCTTCCTTTAAACTGTAATACCATTCATTTGTATTGCCTTTCCTATCTGAATACACATGCTAAGCCAAGATATATTCACAGGTGTGTATGTGCACGGGGTTATGAGGAGCTGTATGATGCCACACTAAACAAAGGAATCTGTTTGGACCTGAATGAATGCAGCACCAGCCGGCACTCCTGCCACACCAATGCCATCTGTACCAATACTCCGGGCAGCTTCACTTGCACATGTAAGCCAGACTTCACTGGAGATGGGTTCAACTGTGAAAGTGAGTTGATGTTGAAGGTTTGTTGATGTAATGATGTGCGTATTTACCTAGTTGTGTGTGTGTGTGTTTTTGCGTGCAGGCAGGTGTGCGTGCATGGCATGCCTGTGTGTGTGTGTATTTACCTAGTCGTGGCATGTGGGAGAGGAGCTGTGTTCGTGCTGTCCCATCTCTATATCTACTATAATCCACCTTGGCCTTAAATTCATGAATCATCTTGAGCATGTATTTGTGTGCATACATGTGTGTGTGTGTGTGTGTGTGTGTGTGTGTTTTTTCTATTTACCTAGTTGTATTTACCTAGTTGTAGTTTTACAGGGCCTGGGCTTACACTCGTGTGGTCCCGTCTCCATATCTGTATTTGTCCAGTTTTTCCTTAAAGCTTTGCACACTCTTCACCGATACCACATCCTCACTTAGTCTGTTCCACATCTCTATGTTGCTTTGTGGGAAGCTATATTTTTTTATATTTCTCAAGCATCTTCCTTTTCTCAGTTTTTGACTGTGTCCTCGTGTGTTGCTGGTTTTTCTTCCTTCTCTTAGTAGTAACTCCTTATTATCTACTTCTTCCATTTTATTCCAAAATTTATAAATCTGTATTAGGTCTCCCCTTTCTCACAATATGTTTGTGTGTGTGTGTGTGTGTGTGTGTGTGTGTGTGTGTGTGTGTGTGTGTGTGTGTGTAAATAGATAGATAGATAGATAGAAAGATACATACATACATACAGTGGCTTTGCATCCATTGGGGGAATTTGATTAGAGATTGTGTCATGTTGGACAAAATTTGCATTGCAGAAAATTAATTGTGTTGAAGGATTTAAAAAAAACTACCTTAAAAATACAACAAAGATCAACAAAGATCCATCCAAGCTACTTGATCGGATCTTGGTGAAAATGCAGCACTGCACATCATGTGACTGCTCCCGCTTATACTATTGGCTGGTGTCACGCACCGTACTTCCAGCTGATTGGTTGAGAGTGACAAGTGCAGTGCACGATGAACGAATTTTCCACATTTCAGAAATCTGTGCGGATTTGAGCCATTTGTTTGCAAAGATTTGCTGCATGGTGGACCATTTTAAATGTGTTACAATAATTTTTTAAAAATTCATCTCCCAAAAATGCCTCATTGGACATGAGACACTGTGGACAAACACCCATTGGATGCAAGGCCCCTGTACATATACATACATAGTTCATGCATACAGTATGAAGCAGTATGAAGATATAGGTTTCAGTAGTTTTCCTTAAATAAAATAAAAGCATTGCCATTTAATATTATAATTTTGTCCTAAGATCCTCATTGTGGAGCATGCACCTTTATAATGGTAGAGAAGATACTTTTGAGGGTATTTTGTAGTAATGCTTATGGTGTATATGTAGTGCGGCGACGGCCTGATGAACGAGCCTCCCATAACCCACTTAGCCAGTGGGGTACCTCTTTGGCCGACTCGGTAAGGAGTGGCTCTCCCGTCATGCTGGTCGCGGGTTCAATCCCAGGCAGCCGGGGAATACCCTGATCTTGATTAATTTCTCGTGTTATTTCGATACACACAGAGGCCGTGTTGAGAAATAGGAAGGATTTAGAAAAGAAGCTCGTCGGGGCATTACATATATGAAGAGAGCATCCAACAGAAAATTATTGTGGATTTTCAGGAGAGGGAAGTAAATGTGAAATGCTTAATGTAAAACTGTATGTGAGGTTCTTCGGGAGGAGAGAAAAAATTGCAGCATTATTGCCCTCCAAATATTTCCCGACTAGGAGAAAGCTAACAAAAGTTTGTTAAAAAAGAATTTCCTTCAGACTTCCCAGTTATATGTAAAACCTGTAGATGACTGCTTGAGATTATTTAGTAAGGACATGCTTGTAACAGAGGTTGGAAGTTGCGATGGCATCCCGTGCGATCCCAATGCCTTGTGTGAGCGGCGCTATGGCGAGACCAAGTGTGTGTGTCGTCCTGGCTTCTTTGGAGATGGCCTCATCTGCACCAGAGAGATTGGTAAGCTTAACACCCAAGAACACAAGCATTTGTGACAGATTATCCACCTTCATTATTTTTATCTGAATCTGATTCACCTTGGTTTGCTTCTGAAACTTTTCCAGTGCCCTTGTACCGTTCTCCATATATCTTTTCAATTTAAACACCTCCTTGGTCTCCTCAACTTTGTGATTTCCTTTAAAGACCATAAATACTAAGTCTTTTGCCAGTTTCACTACTCTTTACCTTTCCTTTTTATTGGCTTTTGTTTTCTATCATCCCTGTGATTGTTATACACTTCTTTTTGTCTGCATCTCCCACCAGTGTCTCCCTTGTGCTCAACACCTTGACTGTTTCCTTTTCTGGTTCCTAGTTTTCCTTCCTTTCCTGTTCTAACAATTCTCCTTAGTTTACAGTTCCTTCTGTTTCTTTTCATTCTTTCCAACCCTGGTGCTTTCCTCCATTATAGGATATTTCTGCTCTTTATCTGTCATGTTTTTGTCCCTTTCCTCTTCCTGGCTTTTATTATCTTTTTAAATCTGTTTTATACAGATTTTTAATGTTTCATTCCATAGTTTCAGTTTTATATGTAATACACAATACTTAACTAAAAACAACTGATATCTTTTCAAAATGAGAGTACTTGTATTTCTTAGCTTTACTGCCCTGAATTGTGCTACAATTCCTCCATATAAACCGTTATGTTTGCTGTAGCTTCTGAGTGTCTTAACCCATAGTGTCAACTTTGGATGAAGAGAAGGGTCATGTTAGGTTGCATTGTTTTCAAATTGGTTTAATTTGACTCGGAAAATCTCCAGAAAATTACAGGTTTATCGGTGTATATATTATTGTCATGTGATTATACTTGAAGTGTGGTTTTCTTGCAATTCCTATCTGCATATTTTCCCCCATCTCGGAGCTCACAATGTCACACTAGGAAATCAGAAATTTATTTGTATAACTCTGTATGCTTTTATTATGCTTCTTATATACATTTTTTCATAATTATAGTAAAGATAATGAATACAGATTGTTTTACATAACAAAAACATATACCTATACATACAAGAGATAACAAAATAAAATGCTTGCATATTCAGTCACCAACACCAGACAGCGCAATGCGGAGTTACACCAGATGCAAGGCTGAAATAAATACTATACAGTCTACAACCATTCGTTCTCATGTCCAATTATTTGTACTCTAATATCTATATTTGTATGCTTTACTGATTTTATTTTCAAGTAGTAAAACCATATATGTAGATAGAGGAATGAAACACCCACAAAATATGCTTAAAATCTTAAATCAGTTATTTTATCTCTCTTCTGCTCTTCAAGCTGTGCCTGCAACTCCTCCCCCCCCCCCACCATGACCCATAACTGTGTATTTACTTATGAGGGTGTTTTTTTACTTTTCCCCATTTCCAATACATGGCATTTGTTTGCATTAAATTCCATCTCCCATAACTGGCTCCATTTATACACTCTATCCAGGTCTTTTTTGCAGTTCTTCACAGTCTTCCTCCGTCTTCACTTTTCTTATTAACTTTGCATCGTCTGCAAAAAGACTCGTATAACTTTTTATACCCATCGGCATATCATTTATATATATTATGAACATTATTGGTGCCAGAACTGAGCCCTGAGGAACTCCACTCTCTACTCTCCTCCAATTTGATTTCTCTTCTCTAATCACCATTCTCATTTCTCTTCCTGTTAAGTAGTCCTTTATCCATTGGATGACTTTTCCGCCCATTCCTCCCCATTTCTGTAGTTTCCAGAGTAATCTTCTGTGCGGAACCTTGTCGAAAGCTTTTTTCAGATCTAGATATACACAATCAGCCCATCCTTCTCTTTCTTGCACCACGTCTATTGCTCTTGAGTAGAAACATAGTAAGTTGGTGACACACGATTTCCCTTTTCTAAATCCAAACTGTCCTTCATTTATCATGTTTCCCTTTTCTAAATGTTCAGCCCAGTTTTTTATTATACTTTCACAGATCTTGCACATTACACTTGTTAAAGAGATTGGCCTATAATTTAATAGTTTAGTTTTATCTCCACTTTTATAAATTTGTACAATGTTTGCTCTCTTCCACTCTAAGGGCACTTTTCCTGTATATATAGAGCATGTTATTATGTCATAAAGTGGTTCCAATAATTCATTTCTACACTCTTTTAGCATTTGACCGGAGATTTCATCCGGTCCCATAGCTTTCCTTCCATCTAAAGATTCCATCAGCTGCAACAGTTCCCCTTTCTCAACCTTTACATAATTCAGCTTCTTCATTACAATTTTCATGCCCCCAGTCAAAGTCAGTCTCTTTCGTAAATACTTTATGAACATTTTTATTTGTGCATGTGTGTGTGTGTGTGTGTGTGTGTGTGTGTGTGTGTGTGTGTGTGTGACAAGTGCTGTGTAGCCCATTTCAGTTTTTCTTTCTCAAAGTGAGTTGTGAAGTGAAAATCATGATCATAATAAGAAAATTTGGATTATTATAAGTTACTGAAATCCATTGTTTTTGCCAGAATCAAGTGTGAAATGTGTCAAATCAAGATGTTATTTTATTCCAAGACTAACCAAACATTTACTAGTAAACTTGAACATGCTATTCTTTATTTTCAAATGTTAATTTTGAATATATATTGGGTATTCTAATATTTTAGTTAGTAAATTATAAGTTTAATTAGTGACAAACATTTCATAGTTCTTGCAATAATTGTTGCTTACTTAATTACTCTTTCTAATGTCCCTATACCCTTAATTCTGTCCTCTGCAGCTGTCTCCTTCCCAGAAAAGAATAACACTCAGGAGTTTATCATAACTAATTGTTACTTTGAATACATGATGATATCATGCTAATCACCCTTCAGAGGTATCATCGGTGCAGCAGCAGAGTTCCTGTGTGGATTATGATGTTTGCGGTCGCTTTGCTGAGTGCGTCTATGATGACTCTGTTCGCAGCTTTCGATGTGAATGTCTTCCGGGTTACAGTGGAGATGGACAAACATGTCAGTCAGTTGGTCCTGGTAAGTACTAATGTTAGAGGTCACATATTCTGTTTAGCATCAGATGAGTTGCTCAGCCTCACTCGTGTGAGGAAGAAATGAGGGACACCATGAGTGACTGGCTAGTATTGGTACCAGTACCAAGCAGTCTGGTACTGGTACCGTACCGTATAGTTGGTACCGTTAGTCCTGCCCACCCCTATTGTTGAGTAGCATGGCAGCGTAGGTACTGTATTGTTGTTCAAGTGGCGCGCGGGAAGAACTGAGCTCAGCTGTGAGGCTGTGGCGCCGTGTGAGTCCAGTTGCGTGAGACATCTGGTGGCCACTCCATAAAATATTGCGTATAAGTGAAAAAAACATGTAAATTAAACATTTATTTGGATTTTGGACCCCGTGTTATTTAAAAATGCGTAAACCAAACTCGTGTAAATCGAGAGTTACCTGTATCAATTTAGACCTGATAGATCAATATTGATTTACCATCATTTTACCTTCAAGTGCCTTTAAATCTTTTAAGTGTTCCATTTTTTTATGAAAATATATTTATATATTTTTTTTCCAGAGACTTGTGAAACTGCCAGAAACTGCTCCCCATATGGGGTGTGTATAATAGTTGGGGATGAGTACAGGTGTCAGTGCATGCCTGGCTTCACAGGGGATGGCTATTCATGTGAAGTGGCTGACTCAGTGACCACTGTTTACCAACCAGAGGAGCCCAAACAACCATATTATCCTGAGGAACCCCAACAACCATATTATCCCGAGGAACCCCAACAACCATATAATCCCGAGGAACCCCAACAACCATATAATCCCGAGGAACCCCAACAACCATATAATCCCGAGGAACCCCAACAACCATATAATCCCGAGGAACCCCAACAACCATATTATCCCGAGGAACCCCAACAACCATATTATCCCGAGGAACCCCAACAACCATATTATCCCGAGGAACCCCAACAACCATATTATCCCGAGGAACCCCAACAACCATATAATCCCGAGGAACCCCAACAACCATATTATCCCGAGGAACCCCAACAACCATATCCCCAGGAGCCCCAACAACCATATCCCCAGGAGCCTGAACAGCCACACCAGATTGAGGAGTCACACCCAACTGAACAGTCACACCATGCAGAGAGTTCTAAACCACAACTCCCTAAAGTATGTGGCCTCAAGACAGAGATTGTAATATTACAGTGCTGATCAGTTGTATTGGGTGAATTCAACATAAGAATTTGTATTCTTCGGTGTATATATATTCAATAAGTAAAGGTAAAAGGAGGATACTAACTAAACTTGAACATTAACATTAACTAGTAATATTTATCTCCTTGTATGATTTATATTATTTTTCATTGCTCATAATAATAAGATAATCCTATTTTAATGATTAATTATCTAAAATGATAATGCAAATTGAATAAGTGTCTTTGTAAAAAAAAGTATGCAGGAGACAATTGTGATAACTTCAATATTTTAGTTGGCAAATAGTGTAAAGGAAGAGTGCATTAGAGAAGAGTTTTACAGGCTTTACATATATATATAAAAAAAAAATTGTAATATGTTTTATTTTAATACAAATTCTTTTGTTTTATTCCTGACAGATTTTGGAACCTGAATGTGTTTTTGGTGTGTGTTGGTGCCCTTCAAACTACGGCCACAATCCTCAGCACAATCATTGTGAACTCATAGATGCATCATCATCATCTGCAAGTATGTAGTTATAAATGCAAGTTTTTAATTATGAAGATTTCAATTTGTAAGCCATGAAGATCTTGGTGGAAGAAAAGGTCAAGTTACAAAAGGAAGTTCAGTTGTGTGAGAGGAGTGATATCAACATATTATTAGATATTGCTCTGAAAACTTATAGGAATCCAAATAGATGTTATACGCTCTTAAGCATGATCAGGATCATTGTAAAAAAGAAAAAAATATTAGCTGCTAATCATATAACAGATGGAGGACAAGAGATCCCTGAACCATACTGTGGCGCTGCTAAGTGTGTCTGTACAAAAGGCTACCAGTATGATGCTGCTGGACATGCTTGTATTCCTCAGGTAACTGGTAAGTTTATCACTGTAGTACATACAAGTTTACTGCAATATATTCTTAACAGAATTACAGATATTGCATCACAGAGAAACTTTGTGCTGCATATTTCCCCATTTGTTCTCTCCTTTAAGAGTGACATGTTAGTCAAAATGGTAACATACCCAAAGAGCCGTGATGCCAAAGCCTCTGCATATGGTACTCGATCCACTGACTTGTCAGAGATCTGAAGTAACAAAAGACAGGTAACAGCTGGGAGAGAACATGTGTGAAATGAGGGGAGTAAAAAAAGGAACACAAAAGGAAGTTGTCTTGTTAAAGTGCAGCATATTTTATGTGTAGGTTAGACTAACATTAAGAAGTAAGTAAGGAGTAAAGAGAAGAAGAAATGGGTTTACTTGCTTATGAGGAATATGTCGAATGAATAGAGTAGGGTTCTTCACAGTATGGGTTGCTTGGTTACCACTTCATGAATAACTGACTACATACCATATGGCACAAAGTTCACAGTGCTGCTATGAGGCTGAAAATGGGTCATGAGGGTAATGATCAAAATCAAGTTGTGCAGCTGTGTCACAGAAAAGCTAAGAGAACAGTAGGATAGGGGACAAAGTGTGTGTACACCCAAAGAATCTTAGAAAAATTCCGTCTTTGTATTGACAATGATGGATCCTTATAATCAGTAAGTTTAACAATGTGATGCATAAGGATAGGATATACTTAATTTGCTGTGTATGGAAATGTATGGCATTGCATAGTATTACATAAGTTTCATCCTTTAAAAAATGCTGACAGATTTGAGGACTTACGGAGCAAAAATTTACAATCTTCATGATCTTAATGTCAGTTTTCCTCTACACAGTTATTTTTTATGATTATTTTTTTTTTCATTTGCTCAATAATACTGCATTGTTTTATGTATTATTCACTTTGAAATAGTGAAGTGATATTTCAATTTACATGATGATAATATTTTACACCCAACATAGAAGAAGAATCAGAGGTGCATGAAGTGGCTCGGCCGCTGCCCGAGTGTTTCCACGGCAGGTGTTCATGCCCTCGAGGCTATTCATACGACTACACCCAAAATGCCTGTTTGTCCAGCAACACTCCAGGCTACAACTACAATATTCAAGGAGGAGGTCACGAACAAACTGGTAATGCCATTAAGAAAACACTGGAGTCATTTCAAAGTTTACTTCAAGGATGCCAAGTTACAAATCTTGTCTTCTCCACATTTATATTTTTTGCATTATATGCAGTGCCTACTATTCATGCTTTATTAATAGCTGACCATTTTATGCATTTGAAAACATTTTCTACAAGTCACCATACATGACAGCTTCATTCATATCCTTAGCATGGTGGGCTGCACCCCCAAGTTATGCTGTGGTTTGGCTTGAAGTATACTCCATAAGTGCATGGCATTGTCACAATTTTGCTGAGGAATGAAACCTTGCACATCAAAGAGAAATGTTCCTACCATACTGTCAAGTGGAGATAATGAAAGCCTTTGGCTAATATCATACAGGCATATGTGGGGCCTTGTCCTCTAGGCCACATTTCTTGGCCTTGACCTCAGCTTTGCCCACAGTACTCAACCATGGCCTCTGCCTCTGCTTCAGTCCTCAGTCTCACCCATGGCCTCTGCTTCCGCTTCAGCCCTCAATCCCAACTATGACCTCCGTCTCTGCTTCAGCCCAGTTTCAACCTTAGGGTCAGCAGAAAAGTATGAAGACATAACATTTCCAAGGTCTCATGATATTTTTTAGATGAGATCAGTGCAAATGTACCGTGAAGTGGAAGGGAAATGTACCCACTAGGTGTAACTACTAATGGACTAAGTTTAGTCACTCTCTCTTAGGCAATCTTTCCCTTCTTCACACCCACCATACCTTTCGTTCATTTGCCTCTTCCCCCTACTTGATTCCTCTTCCTGTCATCCCCTCTTCTATATCCACCTTCATTGTTGTGATAAACAGCTGCAGTTCACATCTTTTAGAGATTGGGGGTAGCCTGCTAGTTATAGTGGAAGGCACTTAGCTACTTGTATGCTCTCCTTATTTTGTTCAAATGGATGAAGTCATAGTAACTAAAGAGAAGATATATAAAATAATGGAGGAACTGGAAGAGAGGAAAGCAATAGGACCAGATGGAAGAAAGAATACAGAAATCAGCTAGCTGGTTGGACCAGTATATGATGCCATACAATGCTCGATATCAACTGGTAAAGTACCAGAGGAGTAGCAGAGGGCTGAGGTGGTCCCTATATATAAAAGTGGGAAAAAGGAAGAACCTCTGAACTGCAGACCAGTATCATTGACCAGTATAATTTGTAAAATATACGAGAAAGTGATAAAGAAACAATGGACAAAATTTCTAGAACACAATATAATTACAGAAAAACAGTATGGCTTTAGAAAAGGGCATTCATGTGTAACAAACTTATTGAGCTTTTACTCAAGAGTGACAGACATAACACAGCAACAGGCATCACTCCAGCAACACACAAGGACACAACAAAAAATGAGAAAAGGAAGATGCTTGAGAGACATAAAAAAATATAGCTTCCTGCAAAGAAACATAGAGGTTTGGAACAGGCTAAGTGAGGATGTAGTATCGGCGAAGGGTGTGCATAACTTTAAGGAAAAACTGGACAAATACAAATGTGGAGACGGGACCACACGAGCATAAGACCAGGCCCTGTATAACTACAACCAGGTAAATACAACTCAGTAAATACAGCCTCTTTGACCTCATCAAGAGAGGTTGGGGTTTCATTAATGGATGGGTCATTGTACACTATTTGTAAACCAACAATTGGGAGCTGTCTGCTTGAAATTTCCACATGACCAATAGATGAGCAAACATCTAGCCTGGCACTATAAGCACTGTAACACTGCAGCAGTGTAGTGACCTGCCATTTGCAGAAAAACCCTAAAACCCACTCAGCTAGGGGGGCACCTCTTTAGCTGAAAGGTAGTGGTGGCTTCCTGTCTGGCTGGTCGTGGGTTTGATCCCAGACATCGGAAATGTTTCTCTCTTTCTGAAGTAAGATCAGTTTCTCATGTGTTTCATAGCACAGATGTCGTGAATGATGGAAAGGGAACTAGTCAGAAGAAAAAACACTAAATTCCCATACAACAGTCACGACTACATACAACCCATGGATCAAGGCTGTATATATCCAATTAAGTAGCTCAACACATATGTTACTAACACCAGCTTTCTTTCCACCCCTCAACATTGTCACAGCCTCTTTGACCTCATCAAGAGAGGTTGGGGTTTCATTAATGGATGGGTCATTGTATACTATTTGTAAACCAACAGTTGGGAGCTGTCTGCTTGAAATTTCCCCCATATAAAGCTTCTCAAAGTATTCAGCCCAACAAGCCCTCTGTCCATCCATATCTGACACAAGGCAACCATCTCTTGCTTTGATGGTGCTCACATGAGTTGGAGGCTCAGAGCAGGGCTTCTTTATGTCTCTGTAAGCTGGAGGTAGGTCATTTACATTGAAATGACACCCAACATGCTAAGCAATATTTCAGACATACCTCTCTTTCTTTGTCTTTCCATAAAAGAGCTCTAGTGATACATGACAAAGCCATATTTGGTCATGATATTCTACCAAGCCTACGAGTTCAACTTCTTGATAGTCTTGTATATCTTCCTTGAGGCAAAGCTACTATGTACTTGACATAGGATGCTCTCCAATAATCCACTCCTTTGCAGCTTGTAGTCACAATTGATGGTATACCACAGTTCTTCAGGGTCTTCAAGGGTACCAAGAACAATGAACCAATTTGAGACTGTCACCGTATATTAATGAGCACACATGAAGTCTTTCAGTTTCTCAAGATGAAACACAGTTTGGTTACATCTTTACATTCTTTTTGACCTGACATGATCCATGAGCGCAGCAACAAGCATAGAACTCTTGTCATGCCCCGGGAGCTTGTTTTTCTATTTCCTTTATTTCCCAACACGTCCTCTGCGTGTATCAAAACACACGAGAAATTAATCACAACAAGGAGAGGGTATTCCCTGGCTGCCTGGGATTGAACCCGTGACCAACATGACGGGAGAGCCACTCTTTACCGAGTCGGCCAAAGAGGTACCCCACTGGCTAAGTGGGTTATGGGAGGCTCGTTCATCAGGCATAGTTGCCGCACTACACGACTTTTCCCTCTATGTAGATTCATTTCTGTGTGTTGAGACCTTAGACAGTGACCACTATCGGTTCACTATTCCACAACGTCCCCGTAGAGACATGCCTCCAACTCTCCCATTTTCTATTATCCTCGGAGAGCATGGGCCATCCTACCTGTTACCCCTTCGGGGAAACTCAACAGAACCGCAGGATAGGATCCCACCGCTGCCACCACTGTCATGCCCCGGGAGCTTGTTTTTCTATTTCCTTTATTTCCCAACACGTCCTCTGCGTGTATCGAAACACACGAGAAATTAATCACAACAAGGAGAGGGTATTCCCCGGCTGCCTGGGATTGAACCCGTGACCAACATAACGGGAGATCCACTCCTTACCGAGTCGGCCAAAGAGGTACCCCACTGGCTAAGTGGGTTATGGGAGGCTCGTTCATCAGGCATAGTCGCCACACTACACTCTGCAATGTGGAAAATTGCATTTCTGAAGCATGCTCCACTAAGTATTTACAAGGATGTGGTCAACCTCCTTAGCTACCCCTCCAGTGGAGCAGCTCTGGTTTCTGATATAAAAAAACAGTAGTCATCAATCTTCTTGATCTTACAAAATTCAGTAGAGAACTGTTGATGTTCCTGGTACTACAGCTATGAAGACCAGCACACAACTCTTATCCAGTCCTCTCAGTGCCAGTAGTGACAATAAAGTCGCCCAAAATGATGAGTGTGTCCTGAGGGGGGGTGCTGGTCTAATATGGAGTAGAGCTTGGTGTAGAACACCTACTTTTCAGTTACACACATCTCAGTAGGAGTGCACACTGCAGTAAGAGACAAAGTCCAAAGTGTAAGTCAGACTCACACCATGTGCTTATCAGTCAATAGTACCCTCAACAACAAATGACTGCAGCCTGCTTGAGATGCACTGATAATGCATGGAACATAACTCAGATTGTCAGCTTTTGCTAAAGGAGTCGGATTGTCGAACAAATTACATTAACGTTTTTTCTTTCTTCAGCAATAAATAATTGAGGTTTTCTTGTGTTAAGTTAATTTATGTTCTAAGTAAATCATTTTAAAAGACACTTTGTTCATATTTTCATAAATAATAAGGACTAGTATGCTTACTTAAAAAAAAATAATTCAACCGAGTTGCAAAGATGGGACCTGGGTTTGGTTAGTTTTGAGACATTTAACATTATTATTGCAGGTTTTCACAGCGAAACATTTTTTATTTTTTTATTTTTTATTTTTTTATAGCTTCCTGCCATGATGTCAACAACTGCCACCCCAATGCTCAGTGTATGTATGACAGCTACATCCAGAGCTACTCATGTCGGTGTAATGCTGGGTATGATGGGGATGGAATCTACTGCAATAAGCTGGGTAAGGTTATTCTCTATAAAATTTGTTTTATTATTTGGGGAATGTAGGTGCTATAAACTAACCAAGTTGAGGGTGAAGATGGATGGAACAAAAGTGAATAATGAAATCAAAAGCAATTCTAAAATTTATTGTGATATTTAGCTGGGCCAGTAAATCGATATGCAAAATTTATCTGGGCCAGTAAATTGGTGTCTGCAGTTACTTTGTACACATTTTTCCTCCTAATTTTGTCAAGTAGATTCATGATATCAGAATACAATCCTTTTCGTACAGATGTGTCATGTGATCGTGTGGACATTTGCCACATTCACGCTCAGTGCATCTTTGATGACCAGACCCTTCAGCATGTATGTGTGTGCTTAGCAGGCTACCAAGGTGATGGTCAAGTGTGCACTCCACAGGGTAAGTGTGATTACATTACTTCTCTTGAAACTTAATTTTGCTTTGCAAATGCTGTCCCCTTACATGCTCTAGTACATGTGGATATAAACTGAACCTGTTACCTTCCATACTTAAACATTCAAATTGTAAGCAAACCTATGGATTCCTGATGTACCTGCCTGGTAAACTGGGTGGTTTCATCATTTTATGCATGTTTTCCAAGAGGCTGCAACTCGTCTATGAAGGACATAAGGTTTCCTTGCTTCTCAAAACTTCACTGGTACACTGAAGCTTGCTCCACACAGTATTTTCTGGCAGCATCTGATACTTATCCATCATAAATGGAAAGAAGTGCTACAGACATAAAATATTTGGTGATATGTGGCAGTCCAAGCAGGAATCTAGCAGTATCAAAGGAGATCCCAGAGTGCTTCTCAGTGCACTGAACAGGGGTGTGTGATGTCAACGTGGCTTTTTAATGGGTTTATGGACAATTGTATGAGAGAAATGAAAGCCAGAGTTCAAGGCTGAAAGTGAGAGGTACAGAGAAATCATTGGTCTGTTTGTAGATGATACAGTGTTGGCAGTTGGCAGAGAAGGAGGGGATGCTGTAGAGGATAGTGGATGAGTTTGACAGGGTGTGTAAGATGATAAAGCTGAGATATCGAGTGAATGCTGGAAAAAGTAAGGTTATGGTATTTGAGAAGGCGAGAGAGTAGGTCATTGATTTTGCAAAGCCATACAGAGTTATAGCAGAAAGCACAACAAAGCGTAGGATAAGGTTAGGGGAGGAGAGAATGGAGGAGGTGACTAAGTTTAAATATTTAAGGGCAGTTTTATGTAAGAATGGAAGTATGGAAGGGGAGGTGAGGGAAAGTGCATTGGAGAGAGTTTTGAAAGAAAGAAGTGTGAGCATAGAGGTAAAGAAAGGAATAAGGAACAGTATTATCCTGCCAACTCTTGTCATATGCTTCAGAGACACGGACATAGAATGCAGCACAGCAGTCGAGAATACGTGCAGTGGAAATGGCTTGTATAAGAGGTGCATGTGGTGTTTCAGGATGGGATGGAGAAAGTAATGAAAGCGTGTATGAGAGGTTTGGTATGAGTGTGACAGCGAAAAGAGTGGATTGTGGAGTGGTCGAGTGGGTGAAGTGTGGTGTACCGAGATGGTTTGGACACTTAATGAGAATGGGGGAGAATGAATTTGTGAAGAGAGTGTATGAGGGAAGGATTGAAGGAGGGGGTGTCAGGGGAAGACCACCTGTAAAGTGGACCAATAGGGTGAGCAAGTATTGGAGCAAGAGAGTTGAAGCAACAGGATGTAGTGTGTGGAGAGGGAGTGCCAGAACAGGGATCAAGAGATGGAGACACTTCTGCCGCGGCCATGCCTTGGAGGGAAGTTCCCAAGAGGGAGCAGGGCATCAGATATAGCCAGATATACTTCACCCAGTCAAATTTAATTATTTCCTTATTCCAGAGCAACTTGGCTATCTTATTTTTGATGGCCCGAGACTTGGATAAAAATTCTCCAAACAGGCCTTGAACCATGGTGATCCATTAGGCTAGAGACTCTGAAGTGTCTGCCTCCCATATCAGGGGCCTGGGTTTGAATCGAATCCCAGGCAGAATGTTTTGAAAAAGATTTACTCTACATTTCGTATGTTTTGTGGCTCCAAGATGTAATACATAATGATGGGAAGCGAGCCCCACCAGACAGTTTCTTTACAAACATTTCTCCATAAATCTTCCTGTCTCCAACAGATGAATGCAACAGTGTAGTAGACTGTGATGTGAATGCACAGTGCTTATATGACAGCTCCAGCCAACGCTACAAGTGTTCCTGTAATGAGGGTTACGAAGGAGATGGTCGCCTCTGCACTCCAAGGAGAGGCAAGTAGAGTAGTCTTGCAGATATTTTATTTCCTTTCTTGTTTTCTAACCAATTGCTCAGTCTTGAAGTGTTGTGAGGCAAGTAGAGCACTGTTAACCCGTAAAGCATCGGCAAATATGACACCTTGTGATTTCGCCAGTGCCGGCCACATCTTGGATTTTTTTTCTTAGCGAAACCAGTCTTAAATGATGTGAAAGGAATGGAAATCTCCGTCATTGCACCCAAAACTGACTGGAAGTGGTATTATGGCGCACAAGATATTCCGCACTAGAGTTAGTGGCTTAGCGTAACCTTATGTATTTAGTTTTTTCACTTACTCTTTTTCTCACACTTCGAGCAATAAGTTGGAGACATAAATAACATCATTACTGTGTTGAGATGAAAACAACATGTCATATTTTAGCTTCAAGAAATTATAGTCACGAAAAAAGCCCTTTCTTGTATGATTTGTTTTGCGTAATTGATTTTTTCTTTTTCTGCAGCTGTCTTGGTGGTGTGTGTGTGTATTTACCTCGTCGTATTTACCTAGTTATAGTGTTACAGGGCCTGGGCTTTACGCTTGTGTGGTCCCGTCTCCGTATCTACATTTATCCAACTTTTCCTTAAAGCTTTGCACACTCCTATATCACTTCTATATCAGGAAAAGGATGGGAGGAGGGCGACGTATCTCATATGTCGCCGACACTCTAATGTCTGAGAGCGGCTGACGTATCTCTTACGTCTCTGATGCTTTACGGGTTGATATGCTTCACTTCCTTATTTTATTTTTTATAATCATCCTTTGAGAATTTGAAAATGCATGTCTCATCATATATTGAATCTTATCCTTTTAATGCACAGAAGAACTGAAAGTTACAAGAAAACAATGGTGATCATGAGGTTGATAATGATTAATGTTGGTCATAATAGTGTAATTCTTGTAGATTTGTAGATATGAATGGAGTTCAAGCGACATCAGTAAAGAACAAGTTAAGAACATATTTAATGACGATATACCAGACAGCAAATGCTGAAAGGGAGAGGGCAGGGTTGCCCCTTGAGAAATGAGCCTCTGTTTTTCAGATGACGATTGTTTACTATTCATATTTCAGAGGCGGGCTGCAACATCATCAACAATTGTGATCCCAATGCAGACTGCATCTATGACACATATGCTCTAGGTTATCGCTGCCAGTGCCTGGATGGGTACCAGGGTGATGGCCTTTTCTGCTCCCCTGTTCAGGTGTGCATTTAACTAGTTGTCAAGAAATTTTAGGCAGTTTTGTTTAAAATGATGATAGTTATTGCTATATCATTAAATAATCTTGCTCTCATAACATTGAATTTAGTGATAGTAGGCATTTTGTTTAAAGTAGTACTTAGTTAATTATCTTGTGGTTATCAAAATACCTGTGCTGAGTAATGCTCCATCAAGGAAATACACTTTAACCTATGCCCCAAACATTACATATAATACCTATAAATCATTTAGCTGAAGATTACAAAATGTGAATAAAGGATAACTTCCAACAGGAACAGAAGAAACCATTTGTGAAAGTAACATTGAATCAGGGAGATGGTTGCTTGTGTTCCTGCATAATATTTGAGGGGGTGTTACACAGCCTTACAGGAGGGGGAGGAGGATGTATATTTGAGTGGGGAAACTTATATAATTTGAATGAACCCTTATGTTAAAGCAAATGCAGTGCCTAATCTTCAATTACATAGGTTTTTGGTCACTCACATTTCTCTCCAAGATGATCACTTCACACTTACTCCCATTCTTATGCCCAGCCTTTCAGTATCACCAATTTATTTTTGAAGAATATGCAGTGTAAATATTGTATTCCAGATTGGCTGTAACATTCTTCAAAACTGTGGGGAGAATGCTGTATGTTCCTACAATGTGGAGGCCAAAGGATATCGCTGCAGTTGTCAGGAGGTAAGTGAAAAGTTTATGGGGCTAGATAGTAGTAAAATAAGTTTGACTAGGTGAACTAATTCATGCCTCCTCTGTCCAATAAATTCACTGCGGCAATGCCTTTATTATGGTGACAGTCAATAATATAATAATAGTATTCTTGTCACCTTAACCAGGCCACTTAACCTTGGGTATGCCTACATATGGCTTGATGCCAACTTATTGATTATAGTACATGCAGTCAAGTCAAGGCACAAAAAGATTGAGTGTATAAAAAGTGTGTATGAACCCATTTTTTATCCCTGAAAATCCTCGAGATATCCCCAAAGCTGGCAACTTATTAGTTTACATAGAAATAGGGATAAACAGAAAATGTTTTCATAACTGCATCATACATTTTACTTGTGACTTTTGTTTTTATTTTTATCTGACCTCCCCTACTTAGTGTTTATTGTAGGGAAAATAGAGTTAATATGATGACTAAAGTTTTACCTCATTATTCTCTCAATAGGGCTTTGAGGGAGATGGATTCTTCTGCAAGTCTTCAAGATCCTGCCAGTTTGACCCTACAGTGTGCCATCCACAGGCCATCTGTGTTTCAGAGCCACTGTCTCCTTATGAATATAAATGTCAGTGTCAGAAGGGCTTCACTGGTGATGGACTAACTTGTCAAGGTAAATTCTACCTAAGTGAACTTTAATCCCTTTTTATAAGATGTTTGATTAATTTTGCCTTTTAAAATATGGAGCATAAACCACGGGAAAATGCCTAGCTTGCTGTTCTTTACACATTATACAGAATGGGAGGATTCTAATCAGTCCACAAAACAGTCTGGTCTCCAATAAGTTTAGGTTCTTGGGTACTTTAGATATTAATGTTGAAATTCAACTAGTATGATGGAGAGAAACTGGATGAGCTCGAGTAGAATGTTTCATGAGGAAGGGCTGGGGGGGGAGGCACACATGCAACAGCACTTTCATATAAAAATGCTATGCAATTGAAGCCTTTGTCTATTTCATGAGGTGCATACTCCAAAGAGAGGTCTTGAAGAGAGCTAGACAGCCTCTGAAAGGGTAAAAATATTGGCCCTGATGAAGTAAATCGCCCAGGATCTTTTCACTGTGGCATAATAAACAACAAAGTGGATAAATTAACCCCATAATGATGTTGATGCCTCTGGCGTCATATAGTTCTATCAGACATGGGCAACGAGTATAATGCCAGCGCCGGAGAGCGAGAAGCTATCTGGAATTTCAAAGTTCATTTTCCGCTGACTTTTGCGTTTGGGGGATCTCCCGAGAAAACTTTTGCAGTCAAAGGGGGTTAAAAATACCTACAATCTGAACAGGCATGCATTCTTACTTACTCACTCATCCAGCATGTCCTTATTAATTTATTCATATTGACAGAGGCAGCAAATCACGAGAAGGACATTCTGCTCCTCAATCAGGGACTGGCTGTCCTGCGGATGCCAGTTGATCCACAAGGAGGGAGAAGTTATATCATTCACTTTGAGGCATTCATGACAGCTGTAGGTGAGTTAAGACAATGTTCATGTCTTTTTTATCCTTTTCTTTTAGGTCACTTGAAATTCCTACCCTATATATACAGGAAATCATAGTTGGGGTAATACAATCTGGATTTTTATATCTTTACCATTTGATGACTTCATCTGGATAAATTAATAATACCAAGTTCAAAGTTCATTTCAATGAATCATCCTTTACTCCCTGGTTTATGGATTATACATGGTCTGTTGTGCTGCTAAAACTTTGCACCAGGCCCAATTATTTCTTTCAAAACACATGAAAAAGGTCTGCTTGGGAGAAGAAACCATGAAGCATTAATAACAGTATAGTTCAACAGCTTTCACCAGGGCAGACTCAAACCTGTGACCAGAAAGATGGAAAGGCCATCTACTGATGTGCTAAAGAGACTTCTGTTAGCCAAGAGAAATATGGGGCCTATTTCTGCATCTTCTCTGTCATAACAATTTTATTCTTCACTTACTCCCATTCTAATTCCTCAGAATGTGAACTAATGACTTAGTTTGAATTCGTTTTGCTTTCAGAACATTAGATTTTAAGCCAGTATTTAATCTCTAGGAGCGGATATAGACTGTTTGGCGGGCCGCTTCTACTGGACAGATGTGAGATCATCCTCTATCCGATCATCCAAGTATGATGGCACTGAACGCCGACCAATGGTCACCCAAGGTTTGTGTGTACAAGGGAGTTTAGCATAAAAGCATTTAGAATCAGTGTAAATATACTATTTTTTTATTATGTGAATTCAGGAAACACTCAATTTTCTGATATAATCTAAGGAAGGATTGCTGATAAAACCCTAGAATCCAAATTTTTCCACCAAATATTCAGTTAAACACTTAACTGTATAGCTCCCTTAGCTTGCTTATCAGCTGTAGCTTATGCCTGAAACTTAAATGAACACCCTTTTTTTAACATGCATGCTTTGAAGTTCATACTGATGGTTGCAATAATATCAATGAAAGTTAATGTTAATGCAAAGTGTATCGTCCTCATGCTCATAGCCAGACATAACAAAAACACTGGGCGACATCTCATGAATTACTATTGAAAGCTGGAAAATGTTTGTTGTGAAGCCATTGCTGTTTCCAGAAATTATTTGAAATAACACCAAAAATGAATTAATGTTGACTGTCCTCATAATCACAGCCAGACATACAACACACACACAGCAGTGGGGAGGAATGGGCAGAAAGTTTATCGAGTGGATGAACAGGGGCGTTCCTAGACATTTTAGGCCAGGGATTCCCAATGAGGATGGGGTGAGAGGCGAGCACAATGAGCCAAAGCAGCTGAGGGGTTTAGTGGGGTGCTGTTAGCCCACCCCCCACCAGGAAAATTTTTAGAATATGAGCAATTGTAGAATCATTTTAAAGGCACTTGTAAATGCAAATTTCAGACATTTATATATATATAAAACTATATATATACTGAATATATTGAATATCCATATATATCCAGTTATATATATATGATAAATGGTATATATGAGGATAACAGCTATATATATGTATATGATATATATATATAGAGTTAAATGAATCAATATTGCTGGAAGGGACTCCATTATGTAAAGGGAGATAGATCAGTGAAGGGAGTTAGAACAGAGTGAATCATGACTGGAGGGAGAACAAAGTTGAATACTGTGAAGGGAAGGCCCAGAAGGTAGAACATAGTGAAATGGTTCAATTGGAGGTAGAACAGAGTGATAGGAGGTAGAACAAAGTGATGGGAGAAAGAACAGAGTGATTGGAGGAAGAACAGAGGAAGATGTCCAAATATAAATGGCCCTTGACCATTTTTTAGCTGTCCTTCTGCCTATATAGCAATGGTTAAATTCATTTATGAAGGATTACTTTACAGGAAGAGAAATGAGGACGGTGATTAGGGAAGAGAAATCAAATTGGAGGAGATTAGAGAGTGGAGTTCGCAAAGTTAATAAGTGAGGATGGAGGAAAACTGAAAAACTGCAAAAAGACCTGGATAGAGTGTAAAGAAGGAGCCAGTTATGGGAGATGGAATCTAATGCAAACAAATGCCATGTTATGGAAATGGGGAAAAGTAAAAAAAGACCGAGGAAAACATAGAGGATGGGAGAAGAAAACTTAAAGGTAGTACATGAAGAAAAAGACTTGGGAGTAATGATGCAAGACACACTATCCCCAGAAAAGCACATAAACAAGCTATTTGGAGAAAGCTACAGGATAATGCAAAATATACGGGTATCATTCCATTTTATGGATGAAGAAAATAATAACAACACTGATAAGACCAAAACTAGAATATGCTACAGTTGTATGGTCACCTCACAAAAAGAAGGATATCAGAAAGTTGGAGAGGATGCAGAGAATTGCAACTATAATGGTCCCAGAACTCTCAAATATGACGTATGAAGACAGATTGAAGGACTTGACGACACTGGAACAAAGAAGTAAGAGAGGAGATCTGATCACACTGGATGAGGTGGATAGATGATCTCTTCTCAACTGTGAGAATGCAGGGGCTGAGAGGACATGGAAAGAAACTTAATAAAGGAACCTGTTTGAGTGACTTGAAAAAGGATAGTTTACCACATAGAAGTGTTAACACATGGAACAGCTTGCGGGAAGATGTGGTAGAGGCAAGCATGCAGTGTCCAACAAATGAAGGAAAGGTTGGAAGATGTGGTAGAGGCAAGCATGCAGTGTCCAACAAATGAAGGAAAGGTTGATGAATGCAGATATGGAGACGAGACTATTAGAGCTTAGCTCGGGCCTGGTAGACTACAAATAGGTAAAAATACACACACACACACACACAAAAAAAAATGCTGTTGTATGCACTAACTGGTAGACAGCATGATTTAAAGTCAACATTCATATCATGGTATATCAGTATTTTTTTATTACTGTTTTGAATATCATAATGATGTATATTTATAGTCAAAGTAAGCTTAAAATATGTTTTTCAGGTAACATCGGATTTCCTGAGGATATAGCAGTTGACTGGGTATCTAAAAACATCTACTGGACAGACTCATCAAATGATGTTGTGTCTGTAGCTTCTATTGAGGATGGAAAGCAACTTACAGTCATTAAAGATGGACTCGTCAACCCTCGAGGCATTGCTGTCCATCCCGGATATGGGTGAGTTAGCAAGACACTGCGAGACAAGTTGTATTGATGCAACTTCAATTTTACATCTGTTTACAGAAAGAAAAAGATAAATGACATTTACTTTAAATTTTTAGCCTTTGTATAAATGTATCACCAATTTCATTTATTTGATACCCACAGGTTACTCTTTTGGAGTGACTGGAATAGACTCGCTCCAAAGATTGAAGCTTCCGATTTAGATGGATCAAATCGCCGAGTGATAGTGGATGAAGATATTTCATTGCCCAACTCTTTGGTTGTGGATTATGAAACCAACACACTCTGCTGGGCTGATGCTGGAACTAACAAAATAGGTCAGTACTTAACCCTTATGATCCGTGATAAAAATGTAAACACTAATTCTGGATGCGTAGATAAACAGTGGGTGCAATGACCCATACACACAAAATCGTTTTATGCTTGTGCAAAAATGCACTCCTTATTAAACAAAACCGAGATAATTATACTTCAAATGACATAAACAAATGTAATAACTGATAAAGGGAAATCACAAAAAATATTAAATAAATCATTACCTCTGGCCAATAACAAGAAAAAGTATACATCTTGTGTAGAACAAAAGACATTGTTATGTCTCCAATATCTTTAAATTTCAACCCTGAAACACTCAAGTATTTGTAGAGGTTTATAATTATTAGTTATTTCAACAATAAATCTCCAAAATATGATCAGATATGAAGGATACCATGAGCAGATTTATGCAGAACACACAACACCCACACTACTGTCTACAGTACCCCCCCAAGTATCGAGCTTGTTTTATTCCAAAGGTATGGCGCTAAACTCGAGAATCATGAAACTCTAGGTATTGAAAACACTGAAAAAGCGCTAATTTGTTCCAGCCTGTGGAGAAATTGACTTTTTTTTTCTTCATTCCCTTGTTATCTCAAAATACATAATTTGAAAAAGGAAGAAAATGGGAAGAGATGAACAGGTCGTTTTGAAGCCTCAGCTGAAGGCAGCTACCTTACAATTGCCTGACAGTTCTGAAAACATGCTTGATGCATAAATGCCTTCCGAGTATCTTTCAAATAGAATTACTTTGTTTTACATTTTACATATGGAAGATACTATAATGGGAAGAAAAGACATTTAATTTTTTTTTGTCCCAGAAGTAATGTGGTATGACTTTTTATGATAAATTATATAATTTATGTATTTTAGAATGTGTTGGCGTGCAGGGCAGTGGCCGCAGAGTGGTGACAACAGGACCACGTTATCCATTTGGTCTCACCATATCGGGCCAAAACTTCTATTACACTGACTGGAATGAGTGAGTTATGCAGAATGTTAATATATTAAGTAATAGTCACTGTAAATAGTAAAGCCATTCTCTTTTGATAAGGCTCACTTTGAAAATATAAGTGTATGTATATATAAGTGTGAATTCAAGACTAGTATACTAACAGAACTTTAACCATTCAGCACGAAGATCCACACAGTTGATCGATATTCTGGTGCTGAGTCTCCTGCTCGAGTCCCACCTCCCGGGGGCTCCGGCAAGTTGTATGGGATATCAGCAGTGCCTGAGTCTTGTCCTCCAGGTGAGTGCTGTTGTGATGCAGCAAAACCTCTTCTTCAGAAGTAAAGGTAGCCCTAGAAAATATAAGTGTGAATTAATATTAAGGTTACATATTTCTTTACTTAGCTCATTTGCTACACAAGCTTGGTAAATTTTAACATCATTAGATTAAACCATGATTGTACAACTATAACACGATTTTCAAAACTTGATAGGGTAAAAAAAAAAATAATAATAATAATTAGGGTGAGTAGAAGTCAGGGAATAACATTTAATGTTTATACCACTTTTTACTTGGTATTGATATTGGCAGTAATTGTGCAATTTTTGAATGAAACTTGTTCTCATACATAACATCCTCCTGAATATGATGGTACTCTCTGATTTTCAATGAAGTGTGATATGGAAGTACAAACATCATATTTCTATTTCTACTCATCATAATTACTTCATATTTTTACCACACTGGGTTTTGAAAATCATGTTACAGTTGTACAATCACTACTTAGTCCAATGCTGTCAACAAAAACCCTATATTGTGTAACAAATAAGTTAAGAAAAATATGAATATTTTCTAAACCTATGTGATTGTGTTGAGTGATGGAGACATCAGTCACCCTGTCTATCAGCAGCATTCTAACCTACTTGGCTATGGATCATCCAGCCACTACTAAGACAGATCCAGCTTAAGTGAATGGACTATAGCAAAATATGATCCAGGACACCCATTGAACTAATTGAGGGGCAGACTGATCTGAGAATCAAAGTTCCCATAAGTTTGAAATCCTGCACCTATGGCAGTACTTACAGGTGCAGTACTTGTTATGTTATTGTCACAGGCCTTGCCCATGCCAGAAGAGTCATCCATATCTCTTGGAATCCATGTAGTTACTGTAGAAGGGCAGCAAAGTAAAACAATATCAGACATGAGAGATGTAAACAGTAAGGCAACTGGGTAAACACTGACTTGTAAAGAGCAAAAAAAAGCTGCAGTTGAGGAGTGAATTTGAAAACACATGTCTGCCAACTCTAACGTTATCCAGCTTATACCGACGCTTAGAAAGTGTTTGAGATATCGACAGTTTAACTTATAATGATCCAACTTTGGGAGGTTTCACTGCACCTTCTTTTCCCATCATGGACAATGGCAGCAGTCTCTCATAATACAGGAAATGTAGAATCAGCTATGTTTAACTTATTTGAATTTTAAAATAAGACATCAGGTTATTATATAATAGATGTCAATGTGTACATGACAGACTGTTTTTACACATGACCTTGCTCACTTAAAATAATATGGTGTTAAATGTTGTTAATGTTGTTACAGTATCCAATGCATGTGCTGTGGATGACGGCGGGTGTCCCTCCACTCACTTGTGTCTGCCAAACAGTCGGGGCGGCCGCACCTGTGCCTGCCCCGACCCTGCCAGCCAAGATGAGGTCACCTCGTGCCAGACATACACCTACTGAACATCAACACTCTGAAATAAAGCTGTAGTTAATTCATCATAGCATTTACTGAAGCAATAAAACTGCATATTTTCTCAGTATCTAACCCTGCTAAGGCCCCAGGAAAATATTTTTCTATCATTTTGTATTGCTAATAATATAGCTTATGAATTACAACTGATACTTTGGTAATTTCTGAGGTTTGTAACCAGCAGTAGTTTCATTAGAAATACCACTGTGCACCTGTCGATACTGTTGAAATGAAAAGTTCAGTATCCATGGGATACTTGTTGGAAGTACGTAAGATATATATGAATATTTTTACCTATACAGTATAAGCTGCAATACAGGAGCACAGCTGAGTGATGCCCCAAAATCATTTAGATCCAATTAAGTAGAACCTCAAGGCCATGGAATTTTGAAAATGTAAAGTTAATTTAATGCCACTCTTAGATTTGTACATTAGATAGGATAAACATAGTAATGTATAATTTTATGTATTGTCTTGTGTTGTTTTGTTTTCTTCATGTAATAGTTAATTTATATGTTAGTATTTCTCCCTGACTGTAGATGGGACTGAAAAGACAAAGGAATAAAAATTATAAATAAGGCACAGGTATCGTGTACTGCTTACATCACCTACCTATAGCTCTGATGTCCTGTTTCATCCAAGAACTGCCAGAATAATCTGTCAAACTATATGGTTGTCTTCCAAGAACTAACCTTGAGGAGGTGGCCATGGCAGGAATGTTTCCACTTCCTTTTTGCAATACTATTCACCCCCCTCCCACCTACCATCATAATGCATTCCTCAGTAGTATCAGTTCCCTTTGTTTGGGGTCTCCCTGAGATCCCCAGCACTGCTACTTAATTTAATTACATCCAACACATAATCAGACTCCACTTTTGGTTTTAGACCTGAGAGGTGTTTTGATAATTCTGAGACTTTCTTTACCAACTTTTGCAACATTCATGGTCTGCCGCAATGATGCATATCTTTCTATTTTCTATCGATATTTTCATGCTGGCTGCTCTAATGAACTTGGTAACTATATGTGTAATGCGGGGGAAAACATAAAAATCATTAACCTTAAATAACTGAGGTATTAACTGAATCATATGATCGCAAGACGTGTCTGCCCTGCGTCTTGCAACCACATGATTCAGTTAATACCTCAGTTATTTAAGGTATTGATTTTTGTTTTCCCCCACATTACATATGCCTTCCCCCCTTCCATGACCCTACATTCAACTTTCTACTCTAATCATCCCAATACTGTCCAACTCCCTTAATTAAGCAAGAGGTAACAAGCATCTATATTCTTTCATCCCTGACGTTGGTAAACACTGGAACAGCCTTCCTTTGTCTGTATTTTCTCCTGCCTACGACTTGACCTCCTTCAAGAGAGGAGTATAATTTGACTGAAGGTGCATGTACAACTACAATGCTCTTTTCATAGCTCAATAAGGGTAAAAACAATTAAAGTAATAATGGTGAGAAGTCAGAATAACAATGTTTATATTAATTTTTTTAAACTCCTTCCTTGTCTCCTCTTAAATGGCACTCTATATTAAATAGGGAAGGACCATCATACTAAAATTTTATGTATACAAGAACAAAACAACTAGTGTGTTGGATGCCAGAAATATCAGATACCCTCCCTCCCACCAGCCAATCAGCAGCGTCTTTATATAGGGCTACTAAAGTAAGAGCTAGGGATCCACTTTAATATGTTAACTGCGTCTTGGGCCACTGGTGTACCACTGATTATGTTCCCTCCTTGGGAGTTGGTACACCGGTGCCACAATAATGATTTAACAAACAAATGCAATGTCATTTTCACCTGCATAAAAGTTGACAGAACATTCTTTAACTTTTGATACATTTTGCAGGAGACATCAAGAATTTTGAAAGAAACTGGAACAATTTCATCATCACCATCATAATCATCGTTTAACGTCCATTTATTCCCTATGGTGGGGTTGGACAGGATATAAGCCTCCTCCACTGTTGCCGGTCCATAGCCATTTTCTTTCGTGATGTTCAGTATCCTCATAACTTCCTCCACCACCCTTCTCCACGTCTTCCTTGGCCTTCCTGGTGGTCTTCTGCCCTCTACCTCAAAGTTTAGTGCTCGTCTCAGGATGTGTTGATCTCCTCTTCTCACATGTCCAAACCACCTTAATCTGGTCTTACTCAGTAACTCCTCCAGGGCCTCCAGGCCACTCTTTCTCACCACTTCTTCATTTGAAATTCCATCTTGCCATCTGATTGCCATAAAATATCTAAGCACTCTCACATCACACCTTATCAATAGTGCTTCCAGCTGTTTCGTCGTAGCCCAAGTCTCTGCCCCATACAGGAGCACCAATTAATCTCACACACGCTCTGTACACCTGTGCTCTGCTGTCAAGCGGGATATTCTGGTTCACTAATAAGCCTGCCAGTTCCCTCCAGCTCTTCCAAACACAAGCTATCCTCCCTCTCACTGCAGCTTCTGCTCCTCCTTCACACTGTATGATATCCCCAAGGTATACCTCTACAAGGTCTTCACCCGTCCACACTGCCGCACATCCACCTCTATCCGTCCTCCTCCAACACAAGTCGGACAACGGAAGTCTACACCAGCTCTACGCACATCCCTTACACCCAAACATCTCTGATGACACCACCTTTCACATCCTGCACACCACACCGAATTCTCTCACCCCTCTTCCACAGCAACCGCACGGATATCTCCCACTCTCCATTCTTATCATCAGCTCCTGTCCAGATATCACGACCTTTATCTTTTCGATGTTCACCCTCCGCCCTCTTCTCTCCATTGCCCTCTTCCACGCCCTGAGCTTTTCCACTGCCTCCTCCTCCGATTCTGCCATTAACGCCAGGTCATCCGCATACAACAGCTCCTTCAGGGCCTCTCTTTTAGCTTCTTTCGTAGCCTCCTGCATCACTACTATAAATAGCAGTGGGCTGAGTGCTGATCCTTAATGGACACCAACTTTGATGCTAAACTCCTCTGATATTCCAGCTGGAGCCTTCACTTTACTCGTTGAGTTTTCATACAATGCCATCACCAATTTGATCAATCTCTCAGGAACCATCTGCCTTCTCAGAGCCCATGCCATGGAACAATTTGCTCTTTGAATAATTTTAGTTTGTTTGATAGTAAGAAAACATTCAATAATAATGAAATCAATTTCACTTTCAATAATAATTTCAACAATAATGAAATCATTTTCACTTTCATTTAGATAAATATCCTTCCGACGCAGAATATGGAAGGTCTATTTGTAAGCTTCTTTCGCATTGTGGTTCTCTGCATATTTGTCTCAGTGACAAGTATGTCTAAAAGATCATCAGTTTTAGATAATTCAAACATATCAGTGGGATGTGGTTTGACAGTACCAGACTGTCAAACGGACCCAACAATCTTCCAGGAGAAAACACTGATAACCACCACTGCGACCATCCCTGAGGACGGAAGGGGTGAAAGCGGAAGGACCTTAAGCGTGTCGAAGCTCCAAAGCTACGAGTCGCCGAAACTCACCCCCTTCCCTCAGCCGACGAAGGGAGAGGAGAAGGGGGAAGGGGCGGATGTCACGCACCCTCAAGCCAGTCAACGGACGCGCCCTCAAGCCGGTCAACGGACAGAAAAGGGGAAGTGGCGGCGACGCCCCGACAAACACTAAACTCCGGACACCGTCACCCTGCGCTCAACCCGCGAACAGGGAAGAGGGGAGAGAGCAGGGAGGGCGAAGAGGCGTGTTAAAGGAGCCACGAAGCACAGCATTCCGTCCCGCACTCTGACCAGCAGGCAGAGATGGGAGGTAGCGGCGAAGCTCTGGAAGGCACGAACGAAACGCCGAAGACTCAACTAGTTCTCTCCCACCAACGGAAGAAGGGGGAGGGAGTCCCGAAACAACGCACACCGCCCCACACTCTGACCAACGGGCCGAGATGGAAAAAAGAGGAGGAACGGCGAAGCTCTGGAAGGCAAGAAAGGTCGAAACCCAACAACTCGACCTTTTTCCTCAGCCAACGAAGGGAGAGGAGGGGGAGGGAGGCGGAGGTCAAACTCCCTAGAAATCTCGAAACCCATAAAACCACCCAGAGTTCATCTCAAAAATCATTTTGTGAAGCGGCTTGCAGAGATGGACAAATTTAATTTAGTAGAGAACCTGGGTGCGCAGGTTAAATGAGAGAGAGAGAGAGAGAGAGAGAGAGAGAGAGAGAGAGAGAGAGATTTACACATAAAAATCAGACTACACAGACCCCATGGTCCAGACTAGGTGATCTGCGTCCTTAAACCTAAATGATTCACATTAATCAGATAGCTCCAAAATTTTGCATTTCTACTCTAGGTAACATTAAGATGAAGGAAGTGTCGGTCGAGCTTGTTTTTAAAGGAGTCAATCGTGTTACACTGGACCACTGAAGGCGGGAGCTTATTATTCTCGCACTACAACGTTAGTGATGAATATTTGGTGGTCTGAATTTACTTGTCTACATTTAAGTTTTGTGCCATTATTCCTCGTTCGCAACGTGTCATCGATCATAAACAAGTTTGATTTGTCCACATTCGTAAAGCCATTACCTATTTTAAACATTCGATCAGTTTTCCTCGGAGGCGACGTTTCTCAAGAGAGAACATGTTAAGGGTTGAGAGCCTCTCGTCGTAGGGCTTGTTGTGCAAAGCAGGGATCATTTATGTTGCCCGATGTTGAACACCTTCTAATTTAGCAATGTCCTTTGCATGGTGGGAGACCAAAACTGTACCGAGAGAGAGAGAGAGAGAGAGAGAGAGAGAGAGAGAGAGACAGAGTACACAGCTCCCGCCAGTACGTGTGGGAAGTGCTATCATCATCGACAGCACAAACATCTAAGAATCATTTTTTCATTGATTTAAAATATACTTAAAATGAGACAGCCACAAAAGTTTTCTTCGAAACAAATAGATAGGACACACATTAACAGGAACAATCTGCCTTTCCCTCATAAGCAAGAAGGAAGGCATTAACCTTAAAAATTGGGAACGCCAGTTAGAGAGAAAATGAGACAGGGTAAAGATGATTGCATACTCCTTGCTTCTTGGGGAAAGTATAAAGTCCCTAAAGAGAGGCTTCCTAATCCTCCAGTTTCATTCTTTTGATTCGAGTTAAAGAAATACAATTAAGATCACCATTAAACAGCGTAAATATACATTCTCCTCTTCTCTTTCTTTATAGCTAAATAAAGTTCTTAGCAAATTCAATGTTCCCCAATCTTCTGACATCGTCTTTGATTATTATTTACCACAGGTTAACAAGTCAAAAAGAGTACTAAGTTTTTAGCTTCATGGCAATAATGTATTCGCAACGAAGGACTATTTAACCCTCTGACTCCCCGTCCTATTTGTTCACCGCTTTTACAACAGGCTGAGAGGCGGCTGGGTGGTGGTGAGGCATCATGCATTGCAGGCGAGCGGTGACGGCGTTAAAAATCGAGTGACTGATATCGGTCGTTGTCTAAATTTGCTTTTCTCTTCAGGCGTCCATCATCAGCAATAAAACAGCCGGAATTTCGCCATCACGCTTTAATGACTCCAATTACGAGCTTGATGGCCTCGTTCATCGCGCAAAGAGTTGGTGCACTCCAGCCATAGTTTATGGAACCAATACCGTCTCTCACTGTCTCTGTCTTTCTGCCTGTTTGTCTGTACACACACACACACACACACACACACACACACACACACACACACACACACACACACACACACACACTGCATAAAGGGGTAACTTCCACATTCTTGAAATTACGGCAGGACGGCGCCATTCTTTCAAGCCTTGGAGGATCAGCAAAGCTTTAGTGTAGTCCCATAGCCGCGGAGGTATGCACGATACAAGGAGGCTCAAAAAGTTTACTCTGTTCTGAGGAAATGTTCTGCAAAGGGGAGGAAACGAGGGGTAACCGAAAGCTCTGGGAGAAGGGGACGTACTAATTGAACAGTGAGGATGCAAATTATAGCGATGATAGTAGAAATAACAGCAAGGATAATGATGATAAAAGGGGCAGTAGATGGACAGCAGTGAAGTGGTGGTAGCGGACTGGTAGCTGGAGTGGTGATTGTGGTGGTCGTTGCAGAGAGAGAGAGAGAGAGAGAGAGAGAGAGAGAGAGAGAGAGAGAGTCTCTCTCTCTCTCTGAAGAAACTTATATAAAGTATTGCATAGTAAAGGTAGAGTTGGAAGCATACACTAGCTGCTCGTGGCGGGCTCCGTCCCGTTGGCCCTGTGAGACTGTGGTGGGAGAAAACCCTAAACCTAACACCGGGCCAGTCTGACATCCGGGTTATCACAGTGTACCTTTCCTACGTCTCCCCAGTTATATACCCATTTATCGACCATCTCGAAAGAAAGAATGAACAGCTGGATGGGCTGCACGCCGACTGCCCAGGGTGGGATTCGAACCAGGGCTCATGGTGTCGTAGCTAGGCACGCTATAGTCTATCGACTCTAATTTGAGCCCTGTGGCTTGGCCCGGGGAACCCCCCATTGTTTACACATTTAGCGATGACCTGCGCATGGCGATCTGTTTCACTGTTAGTCTGTACGTTATCTATTTATGGAATATATATATATATATATATATATATATATATATATATATATATATATATATATATATATATATATATATATATATATATATATATAATACGACTGCATGGTGTTATGAAGGGCTTGGAATTTGAGGGAAAAGACAACGACTCTGTAAACCTTTCATTTCACTTGGCAACGTGGCTCATGCGACGTTGCCGCCTGAGGGACCTTGGCAACAGGCGCCAAGCCGCACCATTCACCTTTCCGCCACCACGGAGGACTCACGTAGGTCTCACTCTTGCGCCCTGCACAGTCAAGCAAAAGATATTATATATAACGTCAATAAGAAAGAAAGAGAAAGAGGAGAGTGATAGGGTGATGTGACAATAGCGCGGCTCAGGGGAGCCGTGCCTCAAGGCTCAAGTTAGAGTCGATAGACTATAATCACTGCTCCACGGAGCAGAGGCCACATTCAGCAGCGAATTGAAAAAAAAAATACTTACCAAAACGTTAATTAACGCCTTTATCTACAGTCTGCACACCCAAAGGGTTTCACTCTGCAAGAAAAAAATATAAATAAATAAAACCATGAAAAGTTAGGGATGATAACCTACATGCAGCAAAACCACATAATTATTTCAAGGTTAGCACTAAAACAGAAAAAAAAAACAAAGAACACCCCAGAGGTCGGCAGAATCACACCAGCCGCGAGTGCAAGTTACTTGCCCAACCCAAGCCCGCCCAACCCGTCCTGCCCAACCCCACCTCCTCCATTCACGTCCCATCCCGTCCCGTCCCGTCCCGTCCCGTCCCGTCCCGCTCTCTTTCACGCAGCCCAACCCCGGCCAGCTTTATAGCAGACTCAATGGCAAAAAGATTAATAAAAATCGTAGATACATAAATACATCAATAAGCTTGTTAATAAGAAGGTGAATAAAGAAGTTAGATATATAACAACGCTAATCGAATTTATAAATTAGTGAAATAAGACACATGCTTGTTAAACATCAGCATTGTGCAGGAGTTTGGTATTCTGCTCCTTTACCTCTACGCCAAGTCACTCCTCACAGCGACGCTTAATGGTGCAAGCCGCGGGAAGGGTAATGCGGCCCGACGCTATCAACATGAACCAGCCGAGACTTAAGACGACAAAAATCGATGGTTCTTCTGATCGGATTTGTACATAGCTTCGTATGACTCTAAAACGCCAAGTAAGGAAACCGACCACTTTTTCGGCATCTTTTCTTTGAGGTGAGTGTTACGGGCTTTTTTTTTTGTGTGTGTGTGTGTGTGTGTGATGCGTAAGTTGTATGCGTTGTATGTTTGATTTTGTTCCTGGTCTGACTTCTGTTCGGGTAAGTGTATCATGCATAAAAACAAAAACAAAACCTCCAGCGGCTGTTTTCTCCTATTACCCGAGAGTGTGTGATTCGGGAGTGTCTGATGAGCCGCCCCATTCCTCGCGTGAAGAGTCTGTTGGAGCGAGAGTTTTCCGCGAGAGATAATGGTTCGGCCCTTTTTTTCCTGTTTATGGGGGAAAGAACCGTTTCATTAATTACACTCTATAATTGCCTTCGGGAAAACAATCAGTAAATTCTTTTCTAATTCACTACCGGTACAGAGAAGGTAAAAAAAAGAAAAGAAAAAAAAGACTAGTTCAGGGAATAGACCGGAGTGCTCTCTCTCTCTCTCTCTCTCTCTCTCTCTCTCTCTCTCTCTCTCTCTCTCTCTCTCTCTCTCTCCCTACAGTATCCATCCTTTCCCCCTCACCCCAACACAGCTTATCCATCATTTATGTCCTCACTAAACATCCTCGGTCCACGTGGTACACAGACGGTCTCCAGCAAAGCCATTTCGACGCCTCACATTACTCACCCCATGCCTCGGCCGCCCACATGAGTAACGGGGGACATTAGCACGGACAAATCACTCGCGCCGAACCTAAATCATCGCCAGAGTGAATCAGCGCACGGCCGACGAAACGAGACAAAGGAAGATCGCCCAAACCCATTACCAAAATTAATTCCTTCGTTTTCTGTGGTGGGATCATCCTCCTCTCTCCCTTCACCTCCCGAATGGTATGTTACTGTCTTACCGCTACTTGTCTGAGGGCTTTGTGCGTGTGTGCGTGTGGCTTGTCCTTTCATCCGTTAAAGACGAGTTTCTCCCTCCTCCTCCCCCCCCCCCCCTTTAATCCCTTGTTGGCAGTGTGCGTCGTGCTATTTATTGCTTGGTTTAACTTGAGGGTAAGTAGGGGAAGGGAGTGGCAAGGGAGTGCTGGCGAGCTGGCGAAACTATAAGAGGGGGTATATTTTATCAGATTGCCTTTTGGTATTACATGGCTAATCTCTCGCTCACTCACTGTAGCTATTAAACTATTTCTGGCGGACGTGGTTTTTTGTGCAATTTCTTTTCGTTTTAGGAAAGATGCGCCTTTTGTGTAATTTGATTTCTTGACGTGTTTTGATCGCGCGCCAGTCCATTTTATCTTTGGGTTTGATAAAACGTCGAGATATAATATACACGTTTTTGAAGTACTGAGATATTACTCACCTTAAATTTTGAAGTGCAAAATTACAATATTTGAAATACGACCTAACAGACGTAGCGTAAATAATCAAGAGATGGAAAACAAACTAAAGTTGAACATAAAACAAAAATGATTAACCTTTTTTGATTTGGTTGAATTATTTTCTTTCCGCACTGCCATTGGTTACATGAACCAAATATAGTTTTGAGGTATTAAAGTTAACGGCCTAGTCTTTACATTTTATCTTACTAAAAGCACCATTATACATAGTGCTATAATGTGCAACAAGCGGTTCATTGCTGTTCCTGTAATCTAATGACCTTCCATGACCAAGGTAGGCAACTCTCGAATTTACTTCAGCATCTGTACCAAGATAATTATTATTAAATGCCACTGTACTGCGTTGCGGGCAGCTCCCCGAGGCTCGTGTGATCTAATGACCCTTCTTGGCAAATCTGGCCTTTGCGTTTGGGAGTCTGACCCTTCCGCTTATGAAATTGCTCCTGCCCTGTCGAGGTTGCCAACATTTATAAAGGAAATCCCGCCGTACAGGCAAGGGGAAAGTCGAGGCTGGGAGGTCCCGTCCCGCACACAAGCCCGTCATAAGCTCCGATAGTAATTACTGCAAGGGATGCAGTATTTAGCCTCGGGAGGTCTAGAAACTTTCCGAAATGGTAGAATACCTTGTTAGTGGATATAAGATGACAAATGTTTCCGTGCCCTGAAAACAGCAACTATGTAATTCATGAATGTATTCACTTTCACAAAGAGTGAAAATACTCTTATGTCAATTAAGAAAAAAAATCAGGGCAGGTCATATCATGAGTAGATACAGCCAGTGTAACGGAGAGGTCATTGGAGACGATAACAGTAGAGTTTAAATTTTAGAACCTTTGGGGGAAACAGGATGGAGTACACTAACATCAGAAAAGTGGAGAACGTTGGGAAAAGGTTTGTCCTACAGCAGCTGATGATGATGATAATGATTCCTATGTTAATTTACCATCGACATCGTAAGTAAAATCCGATTTCCGTAAAATTAAAGACCAACTGAAAATAAAGGAATACTGCTCCAGTTTAACGAAAACAAAATATCGTTCAGAGTTTCCAAGAAATAAATGATTAAATGTGATGTTTATCCAGTGTTGAGTGACATCACCTTTAACATCACAGAAACTACGTTCACAGCCCTAGGATCAGTATTTTCAATCTAAATTCAAGGATACAGGAACCCATCAGACGTTACACATCCCTACCCTTCCCTTCCATATAGTCAATAAAAACGGAGAAGCGACCGCGGCCTCACCATACCCCGTCAGCATTAAAGTTCAGTATTTCTATCCTTTTTTCCCTTTCCCATCCCTTCCAAAGGCAGTCAGAGGAGAGAAAGAAAACACAACGGTCCGTCTCCATAACCTGTCACCCCTGGAATAACTTTTCACATCCACTTCACGAGTACTGGAGCCCCGTCAAACTTTCCTTGCGTTCCCATCTCCTCCCTCCCTTTCCTTTCCTAACCTTTCTCTTTCTTTTTTCAATTTCCTTTCCTCCCTGTCCATAAGATACCAGGGGTGAAGGAGGGCGAAGGCACCGCGGTCGTCCTCCTCCCTTCTTTCCTTCCATAACCCGGACAGACTTTCCACCATTACTTTTCAAACTTTCATCCCAAAAGCCGTGAGTGTTTACGCAGCTCGACTCCCTCTGAGCTCTCGCTTCGTCCGCAGTTGGAAAGATCCTCCCGGCTTGAATTGGTTCCCCAGTCCCCGAGAACTTATTTGGCTCTCACCTCCTCGCTCAGCACCTCCTCGTAATTTCCGAGGCTTGAAAACTTGCACGCTGCTATTTTTGCGTTTGGTTCTAGTTCGCGGAGAAGACCACTGACCTCTCATTAGGTTTACGGTAAGCATCTCCGAGTTCCATCATAAAATTCAGAAGTTGGATTATTTTTCATTAGAGTAAAAATCTCTCTCTCTCTCTCTCTCTCTCTCTCTCTCTCTCTCTCTCTCTCTCTCTCTCTCTCTCTCTCTCTCTCTCTCTCTCTCTCTCTCTCTCTCTCTCCATCATCATCATCATCATCATCATCATCATCATCATCATCATCATCATCATCATTATTATTATTATTATTATTATTATTATTATTATTATTATTATTATTATTATTATTATTATTATTATTATTATTATTATTATCATCATTATTATTACCAGCGTTATTGTTATCACCTTTATGTTAGTATTCCATTCCCGAGAGATTACTGACTGATTATTCTTATTTTTCCGAGAAGCAAGTTATATTTCAAATCTCATTAAGTGCAGGTAATGATAGCAGTCCCCGGAGATTAGGCACCTGCCCGTAATTAGATTTTTAAACCTGTAATTAGTGTGTTATTCTAGTGGCGAAGAGAGTCATGGCGGTGTTGCAACGGTGTGTGTGTGTGTGTGTGTGTGTGTGTGTGTGTGTGTGTGTGTGTGTGTGTGTGTGTGTGTAAACTCATGTATTGTCAAATGTTGCATGTATAAATTTCTTTCAAATATTTAATGGATTAACTAAAACTTGATCGGTTCTGTTGTTTAGAGTGTATTACGGGCCTTGTGTGTGTGAGGGGGGGGGGGGGGGGCTAGGTTTTCAATTGCATGTGTATTTTAGGAATGATGCATTTTTTGTCAAGCTGAAGCATGTGATGTGGCTGATTGTGATGTTATACGTGTGTAAGGAGAATAATATGGTAAATTATTGAGGTGATGAATGAGAAAATGCGGTGAGGTGCTGCTGTATTTGTGTTTGCGGAAATATATTGAATTTTAAGGTTTGGCGAGCGATGATGAGGTTCGATGTGCGATTATTTGCGTGCTATCGAAATAATTTGAAGAATTAAGGTACAGCGATCAATGACATGGTTTGATGCTCAGTTGTGTGTGTTAAGAGATATAATGAAGTATTAATATATTTAACATGTGCTGGTGTGGTTTAGAATGCTGATTAGGAAAACAACAACGAATAAAAAAATAATATTCGAACAGGTCATTTTTATCATAAGCAGAACCGACAACAGACGGAACCCAACACCAATGCAACTCAGGCGGACTGGAAGTCAGGGTAGACTATTATACTAACCAATGAGTAGAGAGATAATACGAAAGTCTTTGCGGGAATAGGGTGGAGAACATTAATAGATGAGAGAGAGAGAGAGAGAGAGAGAGAGAGAGAGAGAGAGAGAGAGAGAGAGAGAGAGAGAGAGAGAGAGAGAGAGAGAGAGAGAGAGAGAGAGAGAGAGAGAGACAGAGAGGAGGGGGATGTTGGAGAGGCATTTGTTCTGATGTGGACGTGATGGCTGATGTTGATATTGATGATAATGATGTGAGTTGATGTGCTGTTTTTTGTATTTCTATGGCAATGACAATGTTGAGGCGTGACATTATCTGAAGTGGGGCCACAAATAGTGAATGATAAAAATAATACAATAATATCCCTCAAACTACCCACCTAAGATTACATACCTCTTACACAGTTACAATAGAGCCCAACCTGTCTCCAAGAATCTGCCGTGAGCTAGTGGAGATAGTTGGTTATGTGGGTTGAGTTTGTGGGGGTTGATTTAGTGGGTGGCTAGAACTCTCAACCTTATAGTCGAGTCGAGCACCATATCCACAAAGCCACCAGGCCCCACAAGTGAGCCGAGAAGCTATTTTGATCCTGATAATGTCATTTCCCCGCGAGGAGGCAGCTGTGGGGGGGTGTAATATATATGCATGAGCGTGGAGGCCCTACTACTTCCCGGAGTAATAACGGCAGGCTACGGAGGAGGATAGGGCGGTGGATTTTGTTTTCCTATCGGTTTAAATTTTACGCCCCCCCCCTCTCTCTCTCTCTCCCTCTCGCTCCCCCCTTCTCTCTCTCTCTCTCCCTCTCGCTCCCCCCCTCTCTCTCTCTCTCCCTCTCTCTCTCTCTCTCTCTCTCTCTCTCTCTCTCTCTCTCTCTCTCTCTCTCTCTCTCTCGTTCTAGCAGTGATGTTATTGAAAGACATTACAGATCGTCCTTAGTAACAAAATTTCTTATGTAGATTAAAAATTACTGGCATGAATCCTAGTCAATTTTTAATAAGAGTATGTAATAACCTGAAACATTTTAGTTCACGAAGCAAATCACTGGCCGAACACGTACAATTCGGGTAAAAAATATAAATTAGTAAATTAATTCATCATCGGCCTCAGCCATTATCAATTCACTGCAGGACAAAGACATTTCCCAACCATCTCCTGCCTGACGCTCGTTTTTTTTATTATTATTATTATTTTTTTTTTTTACGTCTACGCCTATAGCTCCGGTAGGCTTGTTTGAGGGGCCTGGATGGTGTTCGGCCCCAGCCCGTCATGGCGCAGGCAAGTGTTTATAGTGGCGCCATCTTCTCTTACGCCTCACTGTTTTGGCAAAGGGTCTGGAGTTTCTATATTCCCCTAGTTATCTGCTGCATTACCTTACACTACAATTCCGTTTCTTTGGCTTTCCATCCGATATCAGTTTAATGTACCCTTTAGCCTGCTTGAATTAACTCACTTATTCTTAACATTAGAATATCTGTAACTCTTATCTATTTTCTAATCCATGATACTAGTTTCCTATTTGTCCATGTTTAACTAGAACCTGTATATATTGGTTTAGCAGGAAGCAGCCAGTTTGGTGCTCCGCTCTTCAGATATTCCGAGCATAAGATTAATTACCGCTGTGGTCAGGTTAGTCCCAGGATATGACAAATTGAAAGGGAAAGTGAGCATGCAAGCTCATCGCACATTGGCTTATTGAAATTTTATTCGGCCACAGCTTGGCTTGATTTAGCATATATCTTCGCTCACTAATATATAAGCGAAAAACATACACAATTAGAAATTTGTACAGTGGCGGACACATGAAACAGAAATATCTCAGCCACCCGCGAGGAGGTGCGGTGCTCTCTGGACATGGTAACACTGATGAGTATGAAGCTTTACCAGGTTTGTTTCGATCAGTCGCTGGGACGAATCGAACGGTTATCATTGCTGCTTCTGTGTAGGGTCGTTGATGGTATGTAAGCCATGTCCCGCCTGACAGTGCAAAAGCGTTTGGTGACTACATCAAGAAAATAACTTATATATTACAATATATTCGTATTTTATTCACATGAAACAAATGCTTCGTAATCGTGACTCGACAACCCTCACGAACCGTATGATATTTTCCGACGGCCAGGATAACAAGCCATTATAACCTTATCATTGCCTATGATAATAACCAAATAATTGCTGTGACCACCTTCTACCTAATGGTGAATCTGAAAACGATGGAACTCAACCACTGACGCAATAATATGAGAGATGTTGCCACAGGAGGAGGCAGAGTGGGACCTCAGGGTGAAAAGCAGGAGGGTGTTGGGAAGGGGAGGAGTGAAGGAGCAAGGGACGGTGGACTTGTAGGCGACAGGAGCTACGTTGGGAGGGATAGATTTTAAGTGATAACAGGACTGAATTATTGTTCCATGGAAATACTGAATTTTCGTCAGACCTGAATCATTATATATTATAATTTACTAGCATGGCTTATATGAAATCATAATACTTGCTACATCAGAATGGATACTTCATGTGCAAATGATTATGGCTTCTTTTGTTTGACAGACATTACACCTGCTGTCATAGGCGCTACGAAATACGTGGATGGGCAAGCCGAGCAGGCATATAACTGGTTGAGTGTAACCACCCTGAGAGAGAGAGAGAGAGAGAGAGAGAGAGAGAGAGAGAGAGAGAGAGAGAGAGAGAGAGAGAGAGAGAGAGAGAGAGAGAGAGAGAGAGAGAGAGAGAGAGAGAGAGAGAGATTCATTCTTGTGGAGAGAATACTACAACAATATGAATAACTACTACTGCTGCAGCACACGACATGAACTGATTTTTTTCTCGTTCGTTTCCCTAAACTCTTGAGGTGACGTGTTTGCAGGAAGGGAAAGGTTGCGACACAAGCGGTGATCACAACGTTAACCGCGTCTGGCGTGAGCACTTCATCAGCCCGTCATCGTCATCCATGTTGCCAGGAACTTGAACATTTCATACATGAACTTATAAAACAAACCAATCACAGGGAAGCATTGCAAGGCGAAATTGCTGCGTGGAAGACCCCGTGTTAAAACAGTGCAAGATGAAGCAGAAACAAGGAGGGCCCCATGGCGGCAGGATTCCTGCTTTCCAAACCATCTTTCATTCACATCTCAGACTTACACAAACTGCGACAACACGGCTTTCTCAAGAGTAATTACAAGCTATTAATCACAACTTTGAGGCGGAGGGGAATGTTTCTTAAGCGGGGTCCGAAGAGGAGGAGGCTGTCGGCCCTGGCCCAGTCGAGGAGCAGGCCGGCGACACCTTCGCGGAAGGGGCCTCGGTTAAGATTAGTTTTAGGTCCGTGCCAGTATTTCATTACCTACCTTATGAAACATCAGTATCTCTTCATATATCTTTTCTACAAACCTTCAACAGTCATAGAAACGCTTTGAAAATCCAATTCAAGGACTTTTTTTTTACTCTTGAAAATATGGGATAATGTTTACGAAAGCGCGTCGCCTCCTCTGCTGGCCGCGACGACGCTGCAGCGGGTGTTGCGAGAAATACCTCCTCGCTGAAATAAGTCACATATACATGAGGGGGGGTCGAGGGGGGCGCAGCCCCCCCGTTAGTAGGTCGTAAAGTTCGGTTGGAGTAGTTTAAATATGCTCCCCGACCCTAAGCCCTCTGCGAGCTATTTTGCGGCTGCGGCGGCTGCAGTGTCGCCGCGGCCAGCAGAGGAGGCGACGCGCTTTCGTAAACATTATCCCCTATTTTCAAGAGTAAAAAATAAGTCCTTGAATTGGATTTTCAAAGCGTTTCCATGACTGTTGAAGGTTTGTAGAAAAGATATATGAAGAGATACTGATGTTTCATAAAGTAGATGATGAGATACTGGCACGGGCCTAATACGAATCTTTACCGGGGCCTCCTCCACTGGCCCCTCGTCCCGAGACATTCCTTTACTTAGACGCCCGTGAACAATGCGCCCGTAAACGATGCGAAACACGTAAATAATGCAACCATAAACGATGCGAAACACGTAAATAATGCGACCATAAACAATGCGAAAAACGTAAACAATGCGACCGTAAACGATTCGAAACACGCCTCTCGCTCCGTTTATCTCTCCTGAGTATAATCATAGGCTATCTCGCTATATACAGACGCTATTGACAGCCTACTAAGGAAAAAAATTATCTTTCTCTCTCTCAGGGTGGTTACACTCATCCAGTTATACCTGCTCGGCTTGCCCACCCACGTATTTCGTAGCGCCTATGACAACAGGTGTAATGTCTGTCAAACAAAAGAAGCCATAATCATTTGCACATGAAGTACCCATTCTGATGTAGTATTATGATTTCATATAAGCCATGCTAGTAAATTATAATATATAATGATTCGGGTCTGACGAAAATTCAGTATTTCCATGGAACAATAATTCAGTCCTGTTATCACTTAAAATCTATCCCTCCCAACGTAGCTCCTGTCGCCTACCAAGTCCACCGTCCCTTGCTCCTTCACTCCTCCCCTTCCCAACACCCTCCTGCTTTTCACCCCGAGGCCCCACTCTGCCTCCTCCTGTGGCAACATCTCTCATATTATTGCGTCAGTGGTTGAGTTCCATCGTTTTCAGATTCACCATTAGGTAGAAGGTGGTCACAGCAATTATTTGGTTATTATCATAGGCAATGATAAGGTTATAATGGCTTGTTATCCTGGCCGTCGGAAAATATCATACGGTTCGTGAGGGTTGTCGAGTCACGATTACGAAGCATTTGTTTCATGTGAATAAAATACGAATATATTGTAATATATAAGTTATTTTCTTGATGTAGTCACCAAACGCTTTTGCACTGTCAGGCGGGACATGGCTTACATACCATCAACGACCCTACACAGAAGCAGCAATGATAACCGTTCGATTCGTCCCAGCGACTGATCGAAACAAACCTGGTAAAGCTTCATACTCATCAGTGTTACCATGTCCAGAGAGCACCGCACCTCCTCGTGGGTGGCTGAGGTGTTTCTGTTTCATGTGTCCGCCACTGTACATATAATTACTAGCCTTACCTGGATGTAGGGATGTCAAGGTTCTCCAACCCGCTCTCTGTCACAGGAGGGCTCTCCACACATGCTCGCGATAGCCTACTCGTTGGCTGTCACTTCACAAATAGATAACGTAATACCAGACGTCGGGAGGCAAACAGCTCTTAATGCTAACAAGAGGCTTTTGAATTTGGCGAGAGAGTATCGGGAAGCAGGGTTCACACATCTTTCCATACTGCCTACAGGCTTGTGAATGAGTGGTGAGGTGAGGGTAATGCCAAAAATAATAATAGGCAACCGTAAGAACAACACTACAGAAAGAGCCAACAAGGGAAGCGCCTCACTCATCTGCTTCGAAGCGCTCTCGTGTCATCCATCAGCTTCGAATGCTGCTCGTCCTCCTCGAGTGTCTGGGACAAGCAATTAATGGCTCTCGTGGCCGGTGCGCCAGCTGAGGCAGTGGCCAGTCGACATTCTAATCACCATTATTATTATTATTATTATTATTATTATTATTATTATTATTATTATTATCATTCATTATTACTACTGCTGATACTACTACTGCTACTACTACCACTACTACTACTACTACTACTACCGTTTTCATTATCATCATCATATCGCAATTAATATCTCTCTCTCTCTCTCTCTCTCTCTCTCTCTCTCTCTCTCTCTCTCTCTCTCTCTCTCTCTCTCTCTCTCTCTCTCTCTCTCTCTCTCTCTCTCGTGCCTGTCGCCTCTTGAACCTCTTGGCGAGTGGAGCATAATCTTCCGGGTTCGGTTTTGTCGTGAAGCACAGCACACTGATTTGATCATAAACTCAATGACCATTATCTCTGACTAAATATCCAATAAGGAGATGATTTAGAAATATATAATTTAGATTTAAGAGAACATAATCAACGAGTGTGGCGGTCTGCATATATTTGTGACTTCTATGTGAACTTATTTGCACCTATAAGGTGTGTGAGCGGGAAATAAAATTGCGCTGCTACACACACACACACACACACACACACACACACACACACACACACCGCTCCGATATCTCAGTGGTTAAAGCTCTGCGCTGCTAGGCTTTGCGACCTAGCAGGCGGAGGTTCGAGCCCCGCTCAGGCCGTGATTTTTTCCGCTAAACAAGGAGCGGTTACTATCCACCTTGAGCAAGTGTGATGGGGTGTGTAGGGTGTGAAGGCCCAAACAGTATCCATTGATCGACTATAATGAGTCTTGTTCTAATCGGGAGGGGATTTGCTGGGGATGACGAGTTCAGCTAATGATAAGGCCGTGGTGAATTACACACACACACACACACACACACACACACGAAGTTCTTGGGACAACTTTCTCTCATAGTTTTCTTTACTTTCAGATCGGCGAAATAGTCTTACGCAAAACCCTTAAAACAATGCATGAGTTTTAGTTCAGAACCAATCGCTCAAGTCTCTCTCTCTCTCTCTCTCTCTCTCTCTCTCTCTCTCTCTCTCTCTCTCTCTCTCTCTCTCTCTCTCTCTCTCTCTCTCTCTCTCTCAGTTCACAATTACCGTCGCGCCAGCCTCTCTCCCTTTTGTTCCTCTGTTGACATGGCAACGCCGAACAATCAAATCAATCAACTAAGTGCATTTCCTAATTAATTACACACGACATCTCCAGCGCTCGTCTCTATTTCCTCTCACCTGCGCGATGTGGGGAACAGGTAAGGGCTATATTTTGCGCTCTCCACGAGGGTTCCCTTCCATCTCCCTCCCTCCTGAATATCTGGTGTTGAAGGGAAAGAAAAATGAGGGTGAGGAGGAGAAGGTATATGAGACAGGCGAGAATAAGGATGAAGGAAAATGAGGAAGAGGAGGAAAAGAAGGATGTAAATAAGACAGGAGTGTGTGAAGGGGAAGGATAAAGAAGAAAAGGAATAAGGAGCGATACTTAAAATATTGAAGGAGACGGAAACGAGGAAGAGGAGCAAGAGGAGAAGGTGAAATGGGCAAGATGAAGACGAAGAAAAAAGAGAAAGGTGAGGAAATTATGGAAAAGACGAGATGAAGGGTAAGATCAATGCAAAAGAGGAGGAGGAAGAGATAAAGGGGGTGGGAGACAAGAGAAGAAGAGAAAGAAAAAAAAATGAGAAGATGGTGGAATAGACAAGAGAAAATGGAAGGGGAAGAACTAAAGGAAAGAAAAATGAGAAGAAAGCGAAAGAGACGAGAAGATGAAGGAAGACGAAGAAAAAATAGGAAGGTGATAAAATAAGCCTTTCTTTTTGCTCCAATCCTGGTCATGGGGAGCACTTGTCTTTGTGCAATGCTTGGTTCATTAACATGTTTATTATTTTATTTATTTATTTATTTATTGTATATATAGTTTTTCATATATTAGTCTAAAGTTAAGACTAATAGTTTAGTTTAGACTCTAAACAAAACTAAGTTGAATTCTATGATCCTCTCGATTTTCTACGGGGAAAATTACCCTCCTTGACAACCCTTTAGTAAAAACGCTTTTCGGTCTCTTGAGCCTGCAAGTTGTGCGTGGAGCCTTCGCATAGTGGGCACACTGGCCGCTTCTTGATGACGGTGGCGTGCGTTCTACGCCATTCATTGAGGTTTTCATGGTTCCCCGAAATAAATACTCATATATTTAACTCAGCTCTCTCATTCTTCGTTTCTCACGCGTTTTTTTAATATCTTCTCATTGTTACTAATCTAGAATATATATGTTCTGTGGGAAACATAAAGAAACCCGGAGTGTTCGCATTGTCCACACATAGATAGATAAAGATAGATAGATGTAATGTAAACGTGACTGCCTGTGTCCGTAGAGTTTTCCCGTCGCTATCTAAATAACTCTCCGCTCGGAACGCACTGTTTGCCTGGTAGGCATCGAAAAATTGGTGGTATTCTGGTGGAAGACTTGCTGAAAAAATCCCTACTGAGGTTAAATATGGCAGGCGTTTCCGATACTATGGTGTCGAACCAAATGTACGTAAACGTTTTCTGTATAACACAATTTGTTGAGTACCCTCCAGAAACCTATTGGATACATTGCGTAGCAAACTGTTTTGTTGTTTTGTTATTTAATATGAATATTTGGAGGACGAGTGGCGATCCAACTCCTACTCCTACTACTACTACTACTCCTACTACTATTACTAATAATAATAATAATAATACCAGTACTACAGCTACTACTACTACTACTACTACTACTACTACCAGTTTATCCTTGCGGGTCAAGTTTCTCAAACTATGAATCATATAAGCTATTCTCCTCTAGATGAATACTAACATGTTGAAGTCTAGATCAAAACTCTAAAACTCTAAAGCATAATCGAAAGAAGGTCTAATCAATGTAACGTGTCCCGGTAATAGCTTCAACACCTTTATTATTAACATTTCTAGAATCTGGAGAACAACACAGTCATTAAACACAACACACAGCTCCTCCCGAGGCAACAATAGGCAAGCAACGCTAAATCCCCTTCGCCGCCTCAGCTCCACACACGGTTGGAGGAATCACTTACAGAAATTCAATTACAGCACATTAAGCCTACACCTGGGTGCCAACATCTGCCGCGATAACTAGTAAAGGTCCGCCATTAGAGGTGGGGAGCCAAGCCGAGGCCAAGTCCCAAAACTAATTAGAACGGAACGAAGTGAGGCAGGTGCTCCGGGGGCAATATTTAAGAGGATGTCCTCCTTCCTCGGCTAATTACCTGTGTTTGTCTCCACCTGGTGGCCACACACACACACACACACACACACACACACACACCGCTCCAGAGCGCAGTGTATACCATCTGTGCCTGTCACCCGGCAGGCTGAGGTTGAGTCGGGCTCATTCCACTAAAGGTATTTCGCTGACAGGAGCGGTTACTGTCCACCCTTTAGCGAGAGAAGAATGTAAGTGGTGTGTAGAGTCACAGTCCAAAAAAAAATTATTTCCGGGCGGGTATTGGCATCTGATCATGAGTCCAGCACGTGATCAGGCCGTAGATGAATGAAACAAACACACACACACACACACACACACACACACACACACACACACACACACACACACACACACACACACACACACACACACACACACACGTATATATAACTTCGCCTCCCCATGAAAGATAAATGAAGAAACCTTCACGCAAGCTTTTTAAATCTACAGGAGTGAAAACATTAAATAACTTTAGAGAAAAGAAAACTTGCAGGGAAACTTAAAACTTTACAACCCACCGAGCGGGAAACATGAAAGTAAGTCTTACAATTCATGCCGTACTTCAGGCGGGGTTCTCGTCGGCAGCGGGTCGGCAGTGGCGGCGGCGACCCTCGCCCCTGCCGGCCAGCTTTAAGTTGGTGGTGGGGTGGGTGTGTGGCATGCGGGGCTATGGCGGCTAACTAGACATTACGGGTCTCACGGGAGAGGAAAACACGTCACGTCTTACGAAGCTCAGCTGCTTGCCTCTTTCCTACGCCTCGGCCTCGTTGAGTTAACGCCACGCACCTCATATCTCACGTCTGAGGAAAATCGTTTCATGCCTCATAAACATGTCGTTGTTCAATGCATGTCATGTTGGATACTGTGGCTAAGACGCATGATGCAACAGTGCCTGTAAATAAATTACTGCAACACTAGGACAGTAAGTCTAGAGTGATGTACGAGTACTTGGCCGTATAACAAAAAATCAGACCTTCTGCGTATATTAGAATAAAAGATAAAGTACTCGTGTGTGTGTGTGTGTGTGTGTGTGTGTGTGTGTGTGTGTGTGTGTGTGTGTGTGTGTGTGTGTGTGTGTGTGTGTCAACAAAACCCTATACAACTTACAAAATTTACCATTCATGTATTCTCATCTTTCAACCTTAACACCTCAGGGAAATAATAATGGTGTGAGCTATCCCTATTTAAGTCACATATATAGAAAATAACAAACAATTCATACCTACTAGGGAAAAAATAATGGTGTGAGCTATCCCCATTTAGGTCACAGATATAGAAAATAACTAACAATTCATACCTACTAGGGAAAAAATAATGGTGTGAGCTATCCCTATTTAAGTCACAGATATAAAAAATAACAAACAATTCATACCTACTAGGGAAAAAATAATGGTGTGAGCTATCCCTATTTAAGTCACAGATATAAAAAATAACTAACAATTCATACCTACTTAATATCCACACAATACCCACAACACCAATACAACAAGATCAGTGGAGTGGTAGTTGTCACTGCATTAATCTAAAAACATCATTTCTCCCTCCCTCCCAACCACCCTTGATAACTGAGTCGCTCTCAAAAACTGCTGACAACTGAGAATGAAAAGTTTACGTCACAGGTTCCCCGCTGAGACTACCTAAGGAAGGCGAGTTGGTGCCATCACTCAGCCGGTCAGTCACTCTTGTATATTGCGGAACAAAAGACGAAATCGCTCTCACCTACATGTCTAACCTCCCATACCCACGCCCTCCATCCCTCCCCTGTTCCCCCTCCCTCCCTTGTTCCCCTTCCCACCCCAGTTCCAATCCCTCCCCTGTTCCCCTCCCTCGTCCCCTGCGTACATTCTCAAGAGGCGTCGATGCTTCTCCTGAAAGGCTAAAACGGAACGGAAAACAGTCTCTCTTCTCGGCCGTGTTTGTGATGATGGAATGGTGATGATCGTGATGAAGATGGCGGGGAGACGTGTTGCTGCATTCGTCTCTCTCTCTCTCTCTCTCTCTCTCTCTCTCTCTCTCTCTCTCTCTCTCTCTCTCTCTCTCTCTCTCTCTCTCTCTCTCTCTCTCTCTCTCTCTCTCTCTCTCTCTCTCTCTCTCTCTCTCTCTCTCTCTCTCTCTCTCTCTCTCTCTCTCTCTCTCTCTCTCTCTCTCTCTCTCTCTCTCTCTCTCTCTCTCTCTCTGTCTCTATCTCTCTCTCTCTCTCTCTCTCTCTCTCTCTCTCTCTCTCTCTCTCTCTCTCTCTCTCTCTCTCTCTCTCTCTCTCTCTCTCTCTCCTCAATCACTTCCCCTAACTGAGCCGCTCTGAGGCTGAAAAGGGCGTCTTAACTCACAGATAAGTACAGGCGATTAAGTTGCGTGAATTAATGTGTGTGTGTGTGTGTGTGTGTGTGTGTGTGTGTGAGAGAGAGAGAGAGAGAGAAACACTTCCGAAAATTTAAATGGTTTGAGGTCGATCCCTTGGGCAACTTCCTGAAGCAAAGAAAATCCCTTCAGGCCTGGAAGTGTCGGCCCAAAGAGATATAGGAAGTATTTTACCCAATTTTCAAGATGCGCTGGAGAAAAAAATAACTAAAGAAACTGTGACGTGAGAGAGAGAGAGAAACACATACATACAATTATGGTCGGCGTTATAAGACTCCTTCGCTTCTCACATCAACTATTTTTAAAGGTCAAAGAGGGGATCAATCGGGTTCTAATGAGTGTTTGTTCAGGTTCATGGTACAGAAGAAGAGTCAAAGTAACACCAGGGTCATAAAACTACTTCTGCAAATGCCCACAACTCCTACGAAAGCCTTGTCAAATATGCGTACTTGGGCGACCGAAAAGGCAGACACACTCAAAAAGACCTACATATATACATACAGATAAACAAACAGAGAGCAAGACAAACCGCGACCCGCAGACACCCATACAGACAAAGCATACAGACACACGGCCACACATACATTCCATTTTTCATTATTTTTCATTGGCAGAGGTCTCATGGGACACTGCGGCGGCGCCAATATAACAGACGCATTGCAGCTCGCCAGAAGAGGAGTAGCGCGCGCCGTTATTACGTTGGCGTACGCTGCGGGTTTTGGGAGTCGCGTATGAACAAAGAAAAAACAATTACATTCTGAAAAAATATTCCATCATCAAGGGAAGAATCTAATTAACTTTACGAGCGGAACCATTTCATTTATACGGGCCGGAATATACGGACCGGAACATATGCACGGAAATATACGGACGAGAATATACGCACGGAAATATACGGACGGGAATATACGGACGGAAATATACGGAAGGGAATATACGGAAGAGAATATAAGGACGCGTGGGTGAAGTCTTCGTTGGAGTATTTTGACAACCTGGAACGAAGCCAAAACGAGCGCACACACTCAGTCTGAAAGAAATTATTATTTTTTGTTGTTTTCTCAGGCGCTTGAACGCAATAGCCGCACCTAACATCACCATAGCCAGGATTCAGGACGTTTCCTAACTTATAGGCGGTAATGTTATAATTGTATTTCGTAAAGAATCGTTATGACCAAAAACTAAGTAAAATTATGAGTATTCTTTTTCTTGAACAGAACATTGAATAAACAACAGAACAATAATATGAAAATACGTAATATATTTTATACTGCAGCTGGGGCCCGAGGCAGCAGCGCACGCCATTTTGCGGGTATCAGGTACCTTAAATGTGTGTATGAATGAATACAAAGCACATACTTCGCTTTAACTGTAGGATGTCTCGTGGATCATTAATAAATAAATACAAAATATCCGGATTGGCAGCTCTTTAGCACACTACCGCTTTCTGCATAAGGACGGTGGCGTCATAATTCGCATTCTGTTGATAAGGTAACAATGTTCTTATAATACTTTTTTTTTAATCAGCGGTAAAAAGTGAAAACAGTGATGCATAAATGGAAGTAATAAAATAATGTATCTTTCGGTTCTGCTGCCATACTGTGTTACTGATTTTAATACCTACAATATCGTAAAGAGCTCTCTGTTTACTACTTCCATATCAGTGGTAAAGAGGAGTCGATAAACATAAAGGAACTTAATATGAATACTTAGCTGTTTGTTTCCGTTCCTATCGATTTCGGTCTGACACAATCTTGGTGGGATTCTGTATTCTTGGTTCCTAGATTAGTGGAAAAGAGTAATGAAGAAGCAAAGATCTTCAGTTTCCTTAAGTCGTCCCTAAAATAAACATCATCTACTTCTCCTTCATGCCGTCTCTCTATAGCCAGAAGTTAACCCCGGTAGCAGCGACGGACCAAATTTGTGTCTTTACCGTGTAGCAGCGACGGGTCAAATTTGTGCCATGATTTTAACCCCCCAAAATAGATGGTGCATAAACTGATCACAAATGCTTTGATATATATTATGAAATGGTTTGTGTGAGAGGCGATTTTTTCTAATCTTTCTCGCTTGGAGGGACCATTAAGAAACATGATCCCCGCTGCTACCAGGTTAGGAGTGTGGCTTGGGGTTTAAAGCCCCTATTACACGTATCCGGTTTCCTACGGCCAACCTGGCCTACGGCGCCGTAGGAAAATTCTGGCCTACGGCTAGAGTTATTACACGTATTTGAACGGCCGGTGGCAAGTGGGTCAGTGTAGCACTGGATGTGGTGGAGGAGTGACATGCCTTCTCTCGACGACAATCTCGTTGCTATTGCTCTAGCGTGCTGTTTGAAGGTTGGCCGTACGGCCAACTTTAGTACTGGCGAAAGTTCATCCGGCCGGCCGTGGGTGAGCGTTCATACGGCCGATTTGCTATCACACGCTCCGGTTTGAACATATGCTAGCGTCGCAACCGACGGCGCCGTAGGAAACCGGATACGTGTAATAGGGGCTTAAGACCGGAAACCCTTCCTGACTTTGCGATGCGTCACTATAGGTTCGAACACAGATAAGCACAAATGAAAACAGTTGCTAATAAAAGACTTTCATTTCTGTTCTGTAAAATAAATGGGCTATTATCTTAAAATGCTGGGGCAGGAAATTCGACTCCGGATCCAAAGCAAAGCAAAAACATTAAAGGCAACCCCCTGACTCCTCTGCCGTGCCGGTGAGCTCCACGCTGGCGGGGCAGAATGTGACTGGACTTGATTCCGCCTCGCCGGACCCCAGACGAAGTATTATTATTACGCTCCTTCGCCTTCCAGTGTGCTGATGGCCATTACCCGGAGAAAGAGAGGCCGATTCTGTTTTCCCCGTTCTTTACTTTTCTTTACTTTTATTTTTACTCTTTACTTTTTCCTTTACTTTCTTTTACTTCTTTACTACTTTTCTACTTTTACTGTTTAATCTTCACGTTCTGTTTTCGTTTTCTACTCGTTTGCTCCTCGAAGGGAAAGGGATGAGTTAATATAAGGCGTTTTACATTATTCTTTTTTTAATTTCTCGTTCAGTCTGGTTTGGAGGAGCGTTCAATATTGCAGAGATGAAAATGAGAGTCGGTGCTGTGCGAGGAAAAACGAGAGACAAAGCGAGAATTCTAAACATGGTGCAGAACGAGGCGATGCGTTACGTTATTTCTAGTCTATTTTCTCTCGTTTGTAATATCGCACGACAGTAAAATGAAATCGAGAGGCGAGGCAGCGAGAGGAAGAACAAAGAAGGAGGGGAAAAGGTAATTAAATGGAAAGGGAATAGTTGAGGGAGATGTAACTTTATTTTTGTTCGCGTTCACTTTCATCTATTACAGGACTGGCGACAACACAGCCAAGCCCATTTCCGACTCCACTTTGGGCGCTTTTCTTGCAGACCAGAAGCTTTTAGAACGATACTTTTAAAGGTCTATTTTTATCCGGGTGCGACTTGTCTGTCTCAATCTGTCTCAATCAAACCCGTCACAGCTTTGATGGGATGACTCTTACACGATATCGGCTTTTCCACGAGAATGTGCAGCCCATTTCCTTCATTTCATACCCACATGAATTTTTGTATGACCTATTTATGTTCGAGCGTGACTTGTTAGGGGATTCAAACGTACTGCTCGGCTAAACGCATCACAGCCTTGACGGGACGATTGTTACACTAGGCCACCTCTTTAGATTCTTTTTGAGAGCAGCGAGCAGAGGGCTTTTTTTTTATTATTGTTTACTTTTTTTGTGCCCTTGAGCTGTATCCTTTGCTGTAAAAAAAAATATATGTGGCACACGTTCTTAACTCAATACTCACATGAATCACTTCTTATGGTCTATTTTTTGTACGAGAGCGACTTGTCTAGGGATTTAAACTTATAATTCCTCAGCCAAACGCATAACAGTCTTAGTGGGACGACTATTACACGAGGTAGACTTTTCCACGAGTACATGCGGCCCACGTTCTGCATGTAATAATCACATGAAAATACGGTAATAGAAACTTCAAGTCATACATCACGCGTTTCATACTGTATGGAGGGCGGCTGTTCTTTCCTAATTCAGTACCTACAGAAGCAAAAATATATAGTACGAGTTAATGAATTAGGAGTCGGGCAAGGATAACATTTAGTATTCTGTGTTTTCATATGTAGGTTTTATATTAATTCGCAATAGGAATAGAGCAAGAATAACCTTATCGTATACATAGATGAATTGTTCATATGCAGAGTTTAATTAATTTTCATTACAAGTCGAGTCAGAATGTTTTATGAGTGGAGCCTAAACGATATTTATCATTCTATTTGCATCTTTCATAGGCAAAGTTTTAATTTATTTACATCGTAAGTTACAGGGATCCTGCAGATTGCACCTACGAAGTTATATATCTTTCAGGTCTATTAGAGGAAAAGTGGTCTTGCCTGCGGCTGCCTGGCGCGGGTAATGGTTTCGGAGTCTACATGTTGCCTGGACGACGGGTGGGTGGGGGAGGGGGGCAGGCAGGGGTCATGGGAGGGGGGTGCTTTATGTACTATTCATTTACATCTTTTGAAGGCTGAAAGTATATATAACGATAGTATATTTATAAAATACCTGTTTAACGTTTTGTAAAACTGTGATCAATATGTATGTACTAAAGCACGTATCTATCAATCTCTCTCTCTCTCTATATATATATATATATATATATATATATATATATATATATATATATATATATATATATATATATATATATATATATATATATATATATATATATATATATATATATATATATATATATATATATATATATATATATATATATATATATATATATATATATATATATATATATATATATATATATATATATATATATATATATATATATATATATATATATATATATATATATATATATATATATATATATATATATATATATATATATATATATATATATATATATATATATATATATATATGCATCTATCTGTACGTATGTTTGTGTGTTCTCTGTGTTTGTCATTCACCATGGTCCAATCACGTGCTGGACCAACCAGTACCTTCCTCATTTTTGAGCGGGAGGAAGGTCATAGCCCCGTCTGACACCCGGCACCCTTTCACCTCTGGGTAGACAATGTATACTAATGAAAAGAAACTGACCATTCGTCACCAATCCACCAAGGAATCGAGCCCAGGACCTTCCGGTTGTGAAGCAATCATGCAAACAACTGCACTACGGAGCAGAATGTGTGTGTGTGTGTGTGTGTGTGTGTGTGTGTGTGTGTGTGTGTGTGTGTTTATAAATCAAAGTTTAGGAAAAGTAACTGCAGCATCCCTCGCCGGGTTTACCTTTCTCTTCTAATACCACGACCATGACTTGTTTGTCCAAGTGAGCTTCGCGGGCTAATCTTCCACAGTAAATATCAAGGCGTGTAGAGCCAGGCTGAGCCCAAATCCACCTGCTGGCTTGCTGCGGCTGAATATACAATGATAAGACGAATGCAAATTTGATGTTCATCCTATTAAGTGTTGCACATGTGTTGAATTACTCGTATGATATTACTGGTTAACTTTATAAGCTTCCCGAGAGGGTTGATTCCATCACCACACCACTACCACAAATCCAAGCGCCTAGTCCCTCCGTCACCAAGAACCCACACGTAACATCACCGCAGTGCAGCAGTTAGCAAGCTCGGCTCAAATGAAAGACCCAGATTCGATTCCCGGGCGGAATGGAGACGGATGAGTAGTTTTAAACACGGCTTGTTTAGTCCAGCATGAATGGTGGTCTGGCACCGACAACGGGCGAAAACCTAGACAGGACCTTCAGACCCGGAACACATGAGGTCGTCCAGAAAGATACAAGTAGGTAAATTACACACACACACACACACACACACACACACACACACACACACACACACACACACACACACACACACACACACACACACCAGTAACTCACATTTCATATTTCCACCTTCCATCCACATTTTGACGTCGACAGACCTGACCTTGAATACGGCTCGGAGACTTTACCAGAAGAGAAACTAGAAGAGGGTTAGATTCATGTGCTCGACTGTTAAGCAGGTGTATTTTAGTAACAACCTTGTCAGCCATGAATAGAGATGTAGTTTTTCTTAACATAAGCATTACTACAAGCACGGAAAAGTAGAGCTTATTTATAATCTTTTCCATATGGTTTGTCTTCTTTTCTTTTTCATAGCGCCCTTCGCCTCCGTCACTGCATTGGTCACTCTGCTCAAGGTACTTTTTCCTATCATTCTTACTATTGATTGTTTGTCTTTGTCTGACCGACCAAAAAGTCATATCAAGAAAGTCTATAGGCGCTACGGGCCAAACCGCAAAAAAAGTTTAAACATCTCAGCAACCTCGAATTCCATTTTCATGCATCGTATCACAGCATACTTTCTTGAGTCAATCTTGTTCGTTAATACCGTCTCGTGGAGCGCATTGTTCGGAGTCACCAAGAACGTCAACATGGGAACTGTAAGCCGAATAACATTGTAAAACGGTTGTGTTTGCCTTTTCGGTTAAACGGAATAACAAACTGTTTGCTTTGGGACGGAGCGGGGAGGAGGACCACGCCGGCTCCATACCACGCTCACTACAATGGCGGGTCCTGATAAATGTTTCCTCCGTCTCCGTCTCAGGCAGTATATGAAGGAACAAAACTGCCGTTGTACCTTGACAAGCAAACTCAACAAGAATGCTGCTCAAAGAAACCGGCCCTGATATATAAACTCAATGAGACATCGACTCACAAAGCCAGCATGAACTTTCAAAATACCCGGCCCATAATGTGGAAGAATATTCATAAAGATCTACATTATCACTCTGTTTTCAATGCTGTATTCGTAGGATTTCGTTATCTGAAGCAAAATGACAAAAGAGTAAATTTCAGTCGATTAGATCGGTCTTGTATCTTTTTCAATTGAACATTTAACCGAGAATCTTCATAAGAACAGCATTCAAAAGTAAACAACGTCGAAATATATAAAACTTCTCTCTGAATCAGCGGATAGACAAGATTAGGCAACCGTTAGGTAGTATTTACACGCATTAGAACAGATTACTAAGTCTTCTTAGATACTCATAAAAGGAGACACAATCAGGAGAAAGCAAATCCTGCTATATATAGATCCCGTCAGTATATAGATGAAGACAGCAAGAATAGGAGCTACAGTTTTGTCCCGTGTCAGTCAATTAGCATCTTGGCAAGAAACACAGAAAAGAAACAGCATTCAGGAGCGAACAATGTCACAATTTCTGAAGCTTTCCTCCAGGTGATGGATGGAGGCACGGGAGCAGGGGGCCACGCCGCCGCTACTCCGGGCTCAGTTGTCGGCCGTACATTCAGACGTCGGATGGTAAACAAACCTATTGTGTCTGCCCCGGCCAGGACACACTCAAGGCACGTCCCCTAATATTGAACAAACACCAGAACTTCGCCCCCCCCCCTCCCCCCCGAGAGAGAGAGAGAGAGAGAGAGAGAGAGAGAGAGAGAGAGAGAGAGAGAGAGAGAGAGAGAGAGAGAGAGAGAGAGAGAGAGAGAATCTAGTATGCATCGGAAGTTTAACATGTACCTTAGCGAGAGAAGCACCTCCACCGATAACAAGCAGAAATCTCTAAGAAAACAAAATACAGCATAAAAACCGAGCTCGGGAATGGGAGGGCGCGAGCAGGAAACACTAAGTGGAGGAAGCTATTGGAGACATGCATGGTGATAGGAGGCTGGAAACATTAGATTGGTAGAGGGGAGGAGGGAGGGAGAGGCAAACAGACGAGAGGGGGCAGAGGAGGCACTGGGATCAGCATAGTGACATAGGGAAGCGAGCCAGTCTTGTTGCCAGGACAGAACAGAACGACCGGTACTCCATTATCAAACACGACCGCTCTCTCTCTCTCTCTCTCTCTCATCACTTGGAATCATTGCTATTTCTTTTTCACCTTAATGAGGAACAGCCTGCAACTGGTAGAAATTTTGTGCATGTACCCGCCTTACAAATAAAGAACAAGTGGGTATTATATAAGCTGAATGACAATGACTATCAAGCTGTCAATTAGTTGTGTGTGCACCAAGAGATGGGTTCTCGTATCTGCATGGAGGGTGTAACAGCATTAGTTAGAGATTGTGCGCTCTACTGGAATAGTCTTTTGATAATGTAACTGCTGTTTTACCATATACTGAGTCTGTTGCAGAGGATGACACTCCCAACATCTGAACTTCTCACGTTTCAGCTTGATAGTCAAGGTGTGAGACTGTGGCTAAGGCAACATTTTTATTTATTTTATTTTTTTACGTTTCCGCCTATGGCGCCGGTAGGCTTTCTTGGTGGGGCCCAAAGATCGATCCCAGCTCGTTGTGGCGCAGGCAAGTGTTTATAGTGGCGTCATCTTGCTTGGCTCATGTTGCCCCCCAGAGCACATCATTGACCCTCTCATATATAGAGAGAGTCTAGAGTCCGGGTTGATAGGTGGTCTTCTGCACATGTGGGTAGTCTTATAGGCCACTTGACGGTGACTTAAAAATTCCAGCTTGTGGCACCAGGCGGGACGCGAACCCGTATCCGGTGATGGGATTCAGCCGGTTCGCAGCGGTTCGCAAGAACCTGTTCTTGGAATTTCTTTAATTCCGAGAACCGGTTGTTACTGCAAGCTTTAATCAGGGGTCCTCAATTTTTCCCCCATGAACACCTTTTACTCATAACTTATTTTGGTAAACCCCTCATAGAGAGAACCTGTTCTTTAAAAAAATGAATCCCACCACTACCCGTATCCTCCTGGGCGCTGCGCCGCACGTTAAGCACTCAGCCACCGCCTCCCTTGAATGATACTGTATTCAGTGTGACGCCCATCCCAAAAAAGACTAAGCTATAAAATGTCTTGCAATAAAAAGGTACTTATTAGCAGAGTTCCTCTGATTAAGCTTATGTATGTTAAAGCATTTTTTTCCCTTCTTACATCTTGTCGTTTTCAGATCATGAAGCACCGCCTGTTTACTCTAAAATGTCTTTTCAGTTAGGTGCATATAACAGACTCCTTCTGATCAGACTAATTTCACGAAGTTCTGTCCCATGCCTTTTGTAAATCATTAAATATGGTAAATGGGAGTCGCTAATAACATGCTTCCTCTGATCAACTATGTCCGCCTCTTTCTCAGTCTCTTGTTTGCTGGCGGGGCCGGGGCTGCCGGGTCGTCGAGGGCTGTCGAGGAGCGAGAGGCGGTAAGGGTAAGCAAGCTGAGGCAGTGAGGCGAGTCAGTCGTGAGCGAGACGGTGGTGGGTGTAGTTGTGCCACAGTGGGCTCCGAGCGTGTGACTCGTCCTCTCCCTGACTGTTTGTGTACTGAAGGTGCTTTGCCGTGTCTTTGGTCATCTTTTCTACAATAACGTGTTTGTGACATACGCTTTTACTCGGCGAGTGACTGGTATTTCCTGAAAAGAGAGGACTGATTAACTTGGTAATTATTGAGACTTTACTGCAAGGTGCTTCTCGTTATTTCAAGACGTCGTTGACCCGTTATTTAGAATCTACAAGTGAACGTTTCTAGTTGCATGCATGGGATTTCTACCCTTCCGCTTCCGGTCTGAAGCGGATGGACAGACTAGCTAGATATACATATTTCCCTGCAAGGGGCTTCTTATTAGTTCAGACTTCGTTTTTTCCACTATTTAGAATCTAGAAAGGGCAGAAAAAAACAGCTCGTTTTATCTAAATTAAAGATGCAGATTTCTCGGCAACATATTACTCCGTATATCAGACGTCTTTTTCCTTACTATTAAGAAGTAGAGCAAAAAACATCTCAAGTAAATCACCAGTGTTAATGTATCGCATTATCATTACATTTTCTGGCAAAAGGTTATAAAGTGAAAATACAGCTGATAAATTTCACACAATAAAAAAACATTACCAACTCTAGTGCTCTAACTCGCATATTTTTATGTCATTATAGAATTACATGACTATTTTATACGCTGCTCACTTGCAAATATCTTAAAAATCATATTCACTGCTATATTCCACAAGTAAAACTAAAGTAATATATATAATTATAGTGAAAAGTTATTTAAAAAACCCAAGAGCTAAACCCACCACAGTTCTTTGGCACAGCACGGCCTGGCCACGTGACAACGCTTCACGTGCCGGTATTGAACACATCGCTGCTTCATATAATGCAAGGATGTTACACCAAGCGACACTTCCACCCGCCTCGTTTCCTTCCTGCCTGCTGCCTTCCCCTCTGCCTGCTTTTACTCTCCTCCTGCTTGCCTCCCTACCTACCTGCCTGCTTGCCTGCCTGCCTGCCTTTCACCCTGCTTGCCTGCCTGTCATCCTGCCTGCCTTCCTACCTACCTGCCTGCTTGTCTGCCTGCCTGCCTTTCACCCTGCTTGCCTGCCTGTCATCCTGCTTGCCTCCCTACCTACCTCCCTGCTTGCCTGCCTGCCTGCCTGCCTTTCACCCTGCTTGCCTGCCTGTCATCCTGCCTGCCTCCCTACCTACCTGCCTGCTTGCCTGCCTGCCTGCCTTTCACCCTGCTTGCCTGCCTGTCATCCTGCTTGCCTCCCTACCTACCTCCCTGCTTGCCTGCCTGCCTGCCTTCTTGCCTGCCTGTCATCCTGCGTGCCTACCTACCTGCCTGCTTGCCTGCCTGCCTGCCTTTCACCCTGCTTGCCTGCCTGTCATCCTGCTTGCCTCCCTACCTACCTGCCTGCTTGCCTGCCTGCCTGCCTTTCACCCTGCTTGCCTGCCTGTCATCCTGCTTGCCTCCCTACCTACCTGCCTGTTTGCCTCCCTACCTACCTGCCTGCTTGCCTGCCTGCCTGCCTTTCACCCTGCTTGCCTGCCTGTCATCCTGCCTGCCTCCCTACCTACCTGCCTGCTTGCCTGCCTGCCTGCCTTTCACCCTGCTTGCCTGCCTGTCATCCTGCTTGCCTCCCTACCTACCTCCCTGCTTGCCTGCCTGCCTGCCTGCCTTTCACCTTGCTTGCCTGCCTGTCATCCTGCTTGCCTCCCTACCTACCTGCCTGTTTGCCTGCCTGCCTGCCTGTACTTTTTATTTTTACAACAAAGGAGACAGCTCAAGGGCACAAAAAAAGGAAACAATAATATAAAAAAAAAACGCTACTCGCTGCTCCTAAAAAAAAAAAGAAAAAAAAAAAGAAGAATCAAAAGAGGCAGGTATTCAGCAGGTGTCGCTCTTAATCTCTGTCATGTTTCTCATTCTATTGTTCTGTAGTCGGGGTTTTCCCCTTTGTATAAATTTCCAGGTGTGTTATGATGGACGGCATCACGTATTTAATCTGTTGTCTCATTCACACTGTAGTAATATATCCTGTGGAGTAAACGTTATTAAAATTTATCATATATCAGTGTTGTTCTTATGTAGTTCTCATGCTCCGTGCTGAAGTATTAGCATGATAAAGAATTAGTCTCAGTGGTGACAGTCCGTATAAGTCTGTCACTGTTATAGTTATCACTGTCACACCGAGGTATTGTGTATGTTACTATATATATTAGAAAATCGTCACATTAAAAATAACTTTGAACATTCAATTATAAATACTGTGGCCACTTTACGGTTGTGACACCTACATAAAACACTGCACGTAAATTGAAACCATCAATTAACGTTACTTATCATAATCAAAATGTTGCAGCAGTCTATCTTTGTCTGTCTGCCAGTGTGTGTGTGTGTGTGTGTGTGTGTGTGTGTGTGTGTGTGTGTGTGTGTGTGTGTGTGTAAATTCTTCCCGGTATCCACGCCCATCAGCCGTTACATCCTTGTGTACTCTCTTACTTTCTTTATCAAGAGTTCTCCTTGCCTGCTTTGCTATTTCGGGTCTGTCATCTTTGCTTTTTCATTATTTTTCGCTGCGGGGCTTTTGCACAGAGGACTCGAGAGAAAAGTCGGTCCAATTCATACAGCAAATGAGATGAAAAATTACGCTCGTGTTGACTTTTCTAGCGCGGAAGTTTAGAGAGGACCAGAGGATGGAAAAACTTTGGCAGCAGGAATGGAGATGAAAGAAATGAAAAAGAGTTTGAGAAAAATGAAAAAAAAAGGATCATCATGAACTACGCGAAAGGAAAAACGAGTCGACATTTTACAGCTCTTGTGCAAATTGATGTTGCCGCTGTCTGATTGTCGAGACGGACAAATACGCTTCAGTCTGACAAAGAACGTTGAAACAGCTCTATTGTGTTATAGCAGCAACAACCCCTTGCAATAACCTCTAGCCCTCGATTCTATAATTTTACATACCAGTCCTGCCCCTCATACTCATACTTCTTAACCTCCCAGTCCATCCTCAAACTCCTTAATCAATTACTTTCATCACTCATTACTTACTACTCTACTGCAATACAAAGGCCTTTCCCAACGTTTTCTACCTTTCTCTGATGTTAGTGTACTCCATCCTGCTCAGTCAATGCTCTAACTTCATCTCTCTACCAGGTATTCCCTCTGCTCTGACTTTTATAATATCTTAATTTTGACAATGACTCACTTTCAAAGTCAATGTCATCTGCAGACTTAATGTTCTTAATACATTCACCTTGTATCTTAATTACTATGTTTCCCTCTCTAATTTCTTCGGTTACACAAGTTCATATGTACCATTCCTATCAATAATTACACAAGTTCATATGTACCATTCCAATCAATAATTACATCAGAAAAATCTGCTCTGAAAAGTAACGCTGAGGTTTAGAGATGAAGTAACTAACCGGGGACGCGGTGCTTCACTCACTCTCCGCCTCCACCCCAGACTTCTCCCCCGAGCAGGCCTCCACGAAGCCGCCCTTTACATTCCGAGCCCCTCTAGTGATCGATCAACTTGGCCCATCCATGAGTTATATACGTTGGCGTCCTCTTGGTCTCCTTAATTCACGGTTGTCTCGCACAAATACAACCCTGTGAGTCCGGGAAGCGTGCCACGTGCCCATATAGCCGGAGTTGGCGTTCAGAGACTAAGGTGGTAACAGACTTCGATTCAGTTTCACCAGATAGTCGCAAGTAGTCCATGTCTCACAGCAAATAATAAATAAAAAAATAATCAAAGGTTATTTCGACCATTTCATTTTTTCTACCTCAACACGGTTTTACACTTTTTTTTTTTTTTTCCTAAACATGCCTTGGCAAACGAACTGTAATTGTGAAAAGTAAAGGACGAGGTGCAGAGCGGCTTTCAAGAACATTGTATTCCTTTATCCATGCGATTTAAAGGGAATGATGTAAAAATTTCCTAATTATCTCTTAATGACGCCGAAATCTTCATTCATCGTGTGGGTAGAGCAAAAAACACTCCCATCATCCACTTAACAAACGCAGCAAAAATAATCAAGCCGAGTGCGGAGCTGCTTCCGCCGATATTTTATACCTGAGATTTTCAAGGAAAGAATGTCGCAATAACATATCTGGCGGCCTCTCAGTCATCTTTCCATCATGACCTTAAGAACAATAAATGGACCGTACTAAAAACTTATCTATTAGCCTTTCAGCTGCGGCACATCCTTTAGAACAACATATGTGCTGTAAAAACTTAACTGATAACCTTTCAGCTGCACCATACCCTTTAGGACAACAAATGTGCAGTAAAAACATATATATTAGCCTTTTAACTCATCAATAGCCTTTCGGACATCATCAGTGTCGTACAAACTTATCTATTAGCCTTTTAACTGCGCCGTAGCATATAAAACAACAAATGGGTCGTAAAAATCTATCCGTTAGTCTTTTAACTGCGCCATATCTTTTAGGAGAGCAAGCGTCGTATAAACTTCTCTAATTGCCATTCAATCAAGCCCGGCCAGAAGTACATCATATTTATAGAGAGAGAAGACTTTCCTGGTGGCCTGTTATTCACCCCCATCATCTGTAATACAAACTTAATTCGTCACCCTCATAAAATAATTGCCTGAGTCATTTTTCAGCGACTTCCAGGTTTTTGTCTACATCAATTTCTTAACACGTGACGGCCGTTTTTGTAGAGTTGCCTTCGTCATTCAGATTTTGACTGTTCTAGAATTGGCCTTTTCATTTCTGCCTAAATATTAAGCCAAATGAGATGATGACAGTTATTTTCCTATTTCCTGTAAAGTAGAAAATAATGACGGCGCTTTGCTTACGAAGGTGACGTTATGCTTCGTAACAATTTTTCTGGTGACCTTTAACCACACCAATCTTGTAACACAACAAATGTGAAGAGCAGCGACACCAGTAACCTCCCCATCATCGGATTAAACGTATAGCCAAGAAAGCAATGCCGGAGTCTAGAAGGCAAGTCCGCCCCACGTTTTTGCTCATGGCGTGATCTGGGGTGGTAGATATCTTGTTTTTGCGTCTCGTCTGTGGTTATAGCTGCGAAGACCACCAGCTAATTCAGTACTGTCTTAGACCAAATATTCACAGAAGGCAGAGTAAAAAGTCGGACAGGAGAGTTCACGCGCGATACTGTTTTTTGCGTCTCGTCTGTGGGACATCTGTGAAGACCACCAGATATCGCATAATTTCCATAGATTAAACGTTCCCAGGCAGAAAGCAGAGTAAAAGTCGGACGGGAAGGCCCTCTCTCTTTGGCCTCTTATTCTACTTTCTTTACAGGAGCAGTGCGTAGCGGGCTTGTTCGTCTCTTCATGTTTTGTCCTTGAGCTGCTTACTCTGCTGTATAAAAAAGGATGCAAGTTTCCGTTTATGATATTGTTTGAGAAGTACGATCTTTTCCTACTATATTTGTGCGCCATTTCCCTTTCCGATTGTGCACATGACATTGTTTGGAAAGTACGACACGCTCCCTTCTACATGGATTGGGCGCATTCCCTACTACATCTGCGCGCCGCTAAGTAAAGGACCATCACGAGGCGCAGAGTAAACGCGGCTAAATCATGAGCGGCCGTTTTGGAGGCGCAATGAATTCCCGGCGACACTGACAAACGGTTATTGCGCCGAATGGGTCGTGGCACCGAGCGAGATACACCCGGCTGAGTTTGATCACGAGAGACGACAACAAATGTGTTATCGCAAGCCGTGGTAAAAAATGTTCTCTCTCTCTCTCTCTCTCTCTCTCTCTCTCTCTCTCTCTCTCTCTCTCTCTCTCTCTCTCTCTCTCTCTCTCTCTCTCTCTCTCTCTCTCTCTCTCTCTCTCTCTCTCGACGGTATGTGCTTTAACACTCTTTGCCTTCTTTATCTCTCTGCCAATAATCACACGCCTCTAGAAATTTCCTGACAAAATCTTCCCTTCTAATCCTAAGCCACACGTCTTTGTCTAATTAGTAGTCACACACACACACACACACACACACACACACACACACACACTCATCCCGCAGTGCATCACCACGCCACCATATTTTTTTTGCATCACGCGTCGTTTCAGTCGTTTGATCTTGATACACTCTCGCTTCAAGCCTTATGGATGCCCTTCTTTTTTAGCAAGGGGAGTATATATTTGCAGTAGCGTTATATAAGACCCTCGTTTGTGTGTGTGCGTGTGCGTGTGTGTGGAGGAGGGATGGAGGCAGGGACTATAAATTCAAAATGAGAAATATCACTGAAAGGGATTTTTTTTTTTTTTTTTTACAACAAAGGAGACAGCTCAAGGGCATAAAAAAAGGAAACAATAATAAATAAAAAAAAGCCCGCTACTCGCTGCTCCTGAAAAGAATCCAAAGAGGTGGCCGAAAGAGGTCAATTTCGGAAGGAGAGGTGTTCAGATATTTACGTTTATTTAGTTTACGTCTATATTACTCAGAACTTCCAATGAAATGACGGTACGTAGTGTTATTAACCCCCATTTCACGGTACATTTTCGGGCTCCCTGATCCCTCCGCACCCCGGGTTCTTGCTGGTTCCATCCGTAAAAGCCCGTATTCTCAGACGTTTCCGCCTCTCACATCAACTAAATTTTCAAAGACCAAAAAATATATCAATCGGGATCTAGCAGGGTTGGAAACAATCATGATTTAAAAAAAAATCAAATAAATCAATGTATTTCATTTAAATCGGATTTATTTGATTTAAATCGGATTTATTTGATTTAAATCGATGTTTTTTTATTTAAATGACTTTTTTTTTACATTAATCCTTGTTTGTTTCCACTGATTATTTGTTTCAAGAGGCCATTTTCTTGTATTAAACTTGGCCAATGTTAAATAAAACCATAGTTTAATATATATTACCCAAGATGAGTTTTTCTCACACAAAAATCAGAAGCAGCCATAAAAATCATAAGTTGACAACTTGTCTATTTGTATGTTGTCAAATTTAAATCATATTAATAAGAAATTAGACTTAATCATGTTACTTTGTATTAAGAAATTAATTAAGCTCATTAAACTTCATAATTACATTTATTGTTATTATCAACAAAAAGACCTTATTCTTTTTTTATGCTTTTGAATATTTTTCCTGTAAGAGATGGCAATGCTTCACTGGTGCCTGACTTGCTACAGGACCAGTACAAGATAAGTACAGGACAAGTAGACTTGATACTTTTCCTGTACAACTGCTTCACATGTTCTTCCTTCTTCCTTATATATATATATATATATATATATATATATATATATATATATATATATATATATATATATATATAAACTCAAATCATTTGATATTATACTCTTGATATAACACTTAAAACATTTTAAATACAGTATATTTAATTTTGATTTAAATCAAGATTTTTTTTACTCTGATTTAAATCGATTTAAATCACTTGATTCAGATCATTTGATTTAAATCAAACCAACCCTGGGTTCTAGTGAGTGTTTTTTTAGGTTCATGGTACAGAAGAAGGGTCAGACTACCGCCAGGGCCATAAAACTATCCCTGTAAGTCCCCAAAACTTTTACGAAAGCCTTGTCGAAATGTGAGCTTGGGCGTCGAAATGTTTAAGAATATGTTATGACCCAAAGAAGCTCACCCCGGATCCCAAGCCAGACATAAGGGCGAGAAGGCCGTTAGCTAATACATGGAGCTGCTCTTAAAGGGGAGACTCGTGCGCTCTCTCCCTCGGGCCATGTTGTCGCCAAGGTACAAAGGGACGAAAGAGAGGGGTCCCACAGTGTTGCTAAGTCATTATAGGAGTCACTCGCGAGCTTCCATGTCCAAAAGACCACAAAAAAATAGTCCAACATGAAACAAACGTCAATTTTTAATATATGTATATATCGTTCGGTAATTATACGCCTCCGTGGTCTAGTGGTCAACGTGCCTAGCTTCTACTCCGCGGGCCCGGGTTCGAATCCCGTCCCGGGCAGTCGGCGTGCAGCTCACCCAGCTGTTCATCCTCCCTCTCGGGCTGGTCGATAAATGGGTACCTGGGGAAACCTGGGGAAGGTAAACTGTGGTAACCCGGATGTCACACTGGCCCTGTGTCCCGGGGTAATGGACTCTCTCCCACCACAGGCTCAAGGGCCAATGTTACGGAGATGAGCACCGAGGCCACGCGCAGCTACAGCGCATGCCCCCAACTTTACCTTTACCCTAGTCCATGTGCTATGAAATACAAAGCGTGTAAAAGAGCATTCTAGAACAGCACAAAAAACACCCGGTAACTCTGCAACGCGTGTACAATGTATTCATAAACTTTCATGAAACCGCGCTCAGGAAAAGAAAAACACAATATTGCGACCTCCAGCTGGTAAAACTTGCATCACAAAGAAACATGCAGCGTTTGTAGTTCTTAAGGATGCATTATTTCTGGAACGATTTAAAAATTCATGGCCGAGATTTTCCGCCTTATTTATTTTAAGAGAGGAGCACAGCATTCTTAAACTCGGGATTACAAAATTTGATCCGTTATATAATGGTTCATACACGCAAGATACTTCGTTATTTAGTGTCATCAATCAACCGTACTATGAAACAAAATTACTTCTCGAGGTTTTAGTCCTTTTTGTGTTGTTTAATGACGCCGTAAACGAAAAAGCATGCACTGCGTGCCTCTTAGTGTCTTATTCTTTGTGTGTTGTTTCAGGCGGTTGTGGGGCCAGGACGGAGAGAACGGAGGGAGGCGAGGGCTGCGTGGCCGGGCTGACGCCGTGTCCAGAGGGAGGGTGACGGCCGGGCTGCATGGGACCCGACAGGTGGTGCTGTCAGGCGCTGGAGCAACGCTTTTAGACACGACGTAGAAGGTGGATAAAATTTATATTTGTAAACTAAAACGATACCTTTTAGATCAGCCGTTGGAACTGTATGTTTTAAAACACACGAAGTGGGAAGACCATAAATTTATCTTTATTAAAACTATTACACTTTCAAGCAGGTCGGGAAAATAATAGGTTTCCGTGTATTGAAAAGATGTGCTTCAAAGCTTAAATAAGTGCTGGAATTATCCGCTTTCAGATATATACGAGGGAAAAGAATGAAGAGTGTTTATTGAAAAAAATGTGTTTCAGAGTTTACATTATTGATAAATGCCAACTGACAAAGACACGGACTGCTTATGACGGATATTTGCTCATAAATCTACCGTGCTCTTAAATGCGGAAAGGGTAGTTACAAAATCAACACAATCAATGCCAGATCTCCAATAACTGTGCAATAACAAGTCATCATTTCCCAAAACATTAAAACAACGCAATGATAAACGTGAAATGTTAGACTTCAGGCACAAAGAAACACCGTTAAATTTTCTGCAAAAGTGAAAGCGTGTGTTCCCGTAAATATATTATAACCCGCGCGAAACAGGCAAGCAGGTGGATACAACAATTTAAGCAGCCGTCAGGAATGCTGGAAAATGTCTCTGAAGAAAACAGGAGAAACGAGGAAAGAATGTCGGGGGGGGTGGGGGGTGGCGGCTGGAGGGGAGCGTCGGGAGGGAAGAGAAATAGAGGAGACAACCCCTCCCTTCCCAGCCCCCCCGCCGTGCCCCCCATCGCCCGCCCCCTCGTCCCCTGCCCCACATAAACACGGGAGGCTCGAGTGGGTGACGCTGGCCTTTCTCCTCCTTGCCCTCTTTTGTACAGGTAAGGCAAATGAATAGTATAGCTCCTAAGTTAAGGATTCTAATGCCTAGTTAATTAATTAAAGATCCTGACATCATGTCGTAAGGATCTTAATACTAAGTTATGCCCCTAAAACTATGGTACAGATTCCAACACGTAGTTATAGACCTTAATACCTAGTCATAACCTCCTAATACTAAGTTTACCAAGTTATAGACCCTAATAATAAGTTATAGAGCCTAACCAAATTATAGATTTAAATTCTTACTTATTGAGTTTAATGCCAAGTTATAGATGCCAAGGTGTATATATATATATATATATATATATATATATATATATATATATATATATATATATATATATATATATATATATATATATATATATATACACACACACACACAAAGTTATGGATCCAAATACCTATTTTTAGATTACTATGTTGTTGTTGTTGTTTTTAATTCCAACTTTCAAAATCCTCCTCCGTCAGACTCAATGGGAGCATGCAACATTGAATTTATATGGTAACTCTTTCAGTCTGAGATTTGCTTCCTGCAGCTTAAGATCTATAAAGCTGGTGTGTTGTATCTAAAGCTGGGGGATTTATTTTAGTTTTTAGTTCCACATACGACACATACGAATATGCAACCAACAATCAGTAAAGTAAAAACAACTAAATTCTGTTTTACTCAATAAGGCCAAATAAAATTGTCCATCCAAGCGATGTTCACGAGCACCGCATAATGAATAGCGATAATTTCGTTAATATTTTTTGCACTGCCGCGGTTTCCTTACGATCACTAAATGGACGCACAGAAATATACAACTAAGTGTCTCTAAGATTGAAAACCAGAGTTCTCCTTTACACGATAATGCCAAACGACTCACTACATCCAAACAGCACCCCCCACCCCCACCCCCACCCCACCCCCGACGACACTAACACATTTTAAGGGGAGTATAAAGGCGGAAGTAGATTTATTCATGATTTATAGGCATCTATCTTTGTCTTTTTATACTTATAACATTGCTGCGAGCGCTTCTACATATATTGTCTTACCCTTGGGCTGCCCACCGTACAAAACATTGCTAATATTTGCTGCACCGCCGCTCCTTTTTTTCCACTCTGTTTCCTTCCCCTTTGTCGAAACCGCGTGGCTTGAAGCGAGTCTCACAGCTTTAGGTTCGCCTTGGCAGCGGTCGGAGCACAGAGCAGCCTCAGATCATGGATGTAGAGGGAACGTGGAGCACTGTGTGGGACCTGATCCAAACACGTCTATTTCACGTTTAATGTTTGAATTGATATGGTATTTAGAGAGAATGCTCCGAGACTATCTGTGTAAGTGCTTATGGAAGAGGGTTTCAAGGTGTGTGTGTGTGTGTGTGTGTTGTCCCGCTAGTGGGCTGAGCTTCGTCCTGACACTCAGAAAATAAACTACTACTACTACTAGTACTACTAATATTACTACTACTCCTCCTCCTACTACTACTACTACTGCTGCTACATCTTCGTGACAGTGCAGAGAGCGGTAAACGCCTTGATTTCTTCTTGCCTTCTGCCCTAAACTCTTGAGGTAACGTGTTTGAAGGAAGGGAAAGGGTTTGACACAGGCTGTAGTCCCACCAATTAACCGCGTCTGGCGCAATTATTTCATCAGTGTCTGCCATGTTGGGCATGTAAAACATGAGGTAATGAAACGAAACAAACACAGGAATGCACCGCAAGGCGAAAGTTGCTTCACGTGAAGCCCCCTTTTGAAGGATAAAAGAGGAGAGACAAGCAAGAACAAAGAGGGGCCTGCAGCGGCGGGGCTCCCTCTCTCCACTCCACCATTTATTTACATCTCTAAACTCACACACATTGCGACAACAGCCTTCACATTTGGTTTATCGATTTTAATGTATCGGTAAACGTTCGCGGCGTCTGCAAAGTTTTCAATCCAAACCTTGAGGCGGACGAGGTTGCCTCAAGCGACGGGCCGGAGTAGGAGGCGGCTGCCGGCCCTGACCCAGCAGAGATACTAACGGTAACTAACCCATCATTGGGACAGCCCGGCGACACCTTCCCCAAAGAGGCCTCCTCTTCCTCAGCAGAGGACCCGAGACAAACCCAACTAGATACCCGCCGATTAGACGCCCTTGAACTACACGCCCGTAAACAATACGGAACTCGTAAACTATACGCCCGTAAACGAAGACAAAACCCGTAAAATACGCTCCCGAAAACGAAGATAAAACCCGTAAACTAAACGCCCGTAAACAAGACGAAACACGTAAACTATACGACCGTAAACAAGATGAAACACGTAAATTATACGCCCGTAAATTATACGCCCGTAAACAAGACAAAACACGTAAGCTAAACGCCCGTAAACAATACGAAACGCGTAAATTATACGCCCGTAAACTATACCCCGTAAACAAGACGAAACATAAAAACTATACGCCCGTAGACAATACGAAACCCATAAACTGTACGCCCGTAAACGAAGACCAAACTCGTAATGTATGCCGGTAAAAATTTATACTATCATTAAATTATGAAAATAATTATTGTTAATAATATTGAAAAAAAATAAGAAAAGCCGATAATTATACAATATACATATCATAATATTAACAAATAATACTAACCGAAATTAATAATAATAAAAATTATAATAATGTTAATAAAGACACTGCTTCTAATTATAATAGTAATTAATGGTAAAAAAATAATAAAATAGTTATAGTAATAATAATAATAATAATAATAATAATAATAATAATAATAATAATAATAATAATTAGACGAAGAAGAAAAAAAGAAGAAGAAGAAGAAAAAGAAGAAAGAAGAAGAAGAAGAAAAAGAAAAGGAAGAAGAAAAAGAAAAAGAAAAAGAAAAAGAAGAAGAGAAAGGAATAAAAATTAAAAATAGGGAGGGAAAGAACTAAAGATAATGAAAGAAATAATAAGACAGAGAAAACAACAAACACTGAATAAAAAAGAGAAAGAACGGGCGATATATATTAAGACACACAAAGAGTTAAAGAAGAATAGGGAAAGGAGACGAAATGAACAGAAGGAAGAAAAATGGATGAAAGAAAGAAAACAATGAAAAGGGAGACATAATAAAAGACAAAAAAAGAATGACAAAGCCAAAGAAAACTGAGAGATTAATTAATAAAAGAGAAAGGTATATGTTCCATTTCTCTTTACTTTTGTATATGCTATTTTCTCCGTTTCCACCGATTCTTTCATTTGTTGTACAATAATAATAATAAAAGTAGGAGTAAAGATATTAATAATTATAAGATGATAATAAATATGATAATAATAATAATGATAATAATAATAATAATAATAATAATAATAATAATAATAATAATCGAAACGCTTACGCAACGTCTTCCGAAACCACACTAATAAAAATAATAGTAAAAATAAAACAGAATGGGTAGACACTGTGACAAGTACAGATAATTGCTACTAGCTTTTTCAATTCTAATAAAACTACTACTACTACTACTACTACTACTACTAATAATAATAATAATAATAATAATAATAATAATAATAATAATAATAATAATAATAATAATAATAATAATAATGAGTGAGTAAGTGAGTGAGTGAGTGAGTGAGTGAGTGATAATGATAAAGAGAAGGTGAGAGAAGAGTGAAAGAGAAAAGTGAGACGAAAGAGAAAGTGTGTGTAGGTGGGAGAGAGGTGGGTCACGTCAAACTCGGCCGGTATACTTATACAGATTAACAGAGGCTACTTCCATGAATATCCTCAAGCCTTTTACCCCCAAATGTGATGGCAGCAGCGCCTTAAAGTCACAAACAGAAATGTCAAGGTTATGTAGCGTCCTGTCGACACCGTCATTGATTCCGCGCGCCCTAACTTCCGCCGCTTTCATCATAACGAGAAAAGCTTTGGGCCCCAGATTCTCAACTTCTCGAGGCTTACACACCCACTTCTGACAAGGCTTTCGTAGAAGTTGTATTAGTATTTCCACGGGTAGTTTTCTGTACCTAGTGATCGTCTGACAAGGCTTCTGCACCATGAACTTGAAAAAACTAATAAGATCCCGACTAATCTCCTGTGCAGCATCTGGAAAAAGTAGCTGTAAGAGCCGAAGCCGTCTGAGAATGCGGGCCCTATGCCGACACGTGTGACTAAAGTTGCGGCCGTGTGTGCACTTTGGATGTGTATTCTCGCCTTCTTTCACCGCGCATTCAAGCAAGCCACTGACGAAAAAATATGCTTTTTTTATTGTGCTATGCGTGACTGTAATTCCAAGGCCTACAAACGGCGGTGTGGGGTGTGAGAGGGGGCATGTTGAAGTGATTTATTTAAATTAGTCCGCCTTTCTTCGTTTTCTCTAAATCCCAGTTTCTACATTCTCTCCAAGCAACGTCACGCATAAGCCACGCCTCTGCCGTGTCTCCTCCCACAAAGCTGCGTAGGACTTGACTTGGTATATATAGACTTTGCCGACACAATCATTTCCCCTCCCGTGACCGCCAACGTAACCATTTTGCTACACCATGAAACTTGTCATGTAGGATATAAATACGACAATATATACTGCACAAATATAGTTTCAAGTTGCTTTAAAGTATTGGAGGATCGCTTTATTCAACTTGAGGTGCTAAGATAGGATCAAGGAAGAAGGAAATATAGAAGGAAATACAAGGCTATTTGTCCTAAACATGGCAAATCCTAAGAAGTTTTTGAGCATCTGTCCTTAAAAAAAAAACATTCTTGCCTTTCAATCGTATTTCCTTCAACTACAAAACTCCTTAATTTGTTCCAGTAACGCACCAACACTTTGGGTCATATTACAAAACATATCGCCACCTAAGAACACATATTTGACAAGGCTTTCGTAGGAGTTGTGGGGATTTCCAGGGGTAGTTTTATGACCCTGGTGGTAGTGTGAGTCTTCTTCTGTACCATGAACCTGAAGAAACACTCATTAGAACCCGACTGACCCCCTCTTTGGCCTTTGGAAATAGGTGATGTGAGAAGCGAGTATGTCTATAATACCAACCCTTGTATACCAGTTTTTGTCCATTATTTAAATATGAATGCATCCAACTTCAATTAACGAATCATTTTCTACAGTTCGTTAACAATAAAATTAGTAATTATGAAAAATTTGGCATCTCCCACTGGAGTATCTTTTTGGGGGGTAGAGAAGCAGCAAACTTTGTGCGTTTCTTTTTTTTTTCTTTTTTCGCTTAGCCCTTAGTCTCTTCGCCTTGCCATAACAAAGAAAAACATGGTATAGAAAAAAATACTGCAAGCGGCTCCAGCAGGCTCCTCGCTAGGTCCTGTGAACCCAGCGTGTGTAGTGTCGGCGGACCCAGGTGCATGGACCTCCAGCATCGTGCCAATTTGTAAGGCTTCGCTGAGCCTCCACACAACGTGACTGGCACTTTTCATCCCCTTGCCAAAACCCTTCTGCCAAGACTCCCTGCTGTGTATAGAATAGTGATTGGCTTGCATTCAGTTTTAAATCCTGAGAAAAAAAATAATGGAAGACTTAAGAAAGTCTTTTTTTACATTTTACAACTGACCGAAGTTGAAACAAGAAAAAAAACTGCTCACGGCACACCACTTCCAAAACAAGGAGACAGAAGAAGAATCCGATTCCGAATCTCTTTTGAACACTTTTACTGAACTGTCAGCGGGAGCAGCACCATTCCGGACTTCTTTGTTTCTTTTTTTGCGCCCTTGACCTGCCTCGTTTTCCGGAAAAAGAAAAAAATGAATTTATTAAGGAATGTGGCTTGGGACTCCCCCGAAAATAAGGTTATGCCTCTAAAACACTATTTAAGGCTGCTTTTAATCATTTTCCTAAAACTGCCGTGCCAAAGATCCTCTTTCCTGCGTGTGATAGATTGATTGATTGGGGCAAATGTTAATGACGCCGCAGAGTGTTTTTTTTTTTTTTTTTTACAACAAAAGAGCCGGCTCAAGGGCAACAAAAACAGTGTATAAAAAAAAGCCCGCTACTTGCCGCTCCCAACAACAGAAAATAGCAGAGTGGACAAAAGAGAGGTCAATTTCGGATGGAGAGGTGTCTTGATACACTCTTCTTGAAAGAGGACAAGTCATAGGCATGAGGAAATACAGACGAGGGAAGGCTGCTGCAGAGATTACCAGTGTAAGGGATGAAGGAGTGAAGATGCTGGTTAACTTTTGCATAAGGGGTTTGGATAGTATAGGGAGTAGAAAGTCGTGTGCAGCGGGGCCGCGGGAGGGGGGGAAGGCATGCAGTTAGCAAGTTCAGAAGAGCAGTCAGCGTGAAAATATCGATAGTAGATAGAGAGGCAACATGGCGGCGGAATTTAAAAGGTAGAAGACTATCAGTAAGAGGAGGAGAGCTGATGAGACGAAGAGCCTTAGACTCCACTGTAGTGAATGACATGTATTAAGTCTTATACTGTAACTATAAAGATAAAAAATATTGATGGAATCTTTAAATTACGTTACGTCAAACACAACGGCTTAGAAGTAGAATTAAAATGCAAAATAGGATTATAAAACATACTTGCTGGCGGAAAATGACAAACAAATCAAAGATACTTTATCCGAATGGAAGTTAATGTGGGTATATTATAATTAATTTAAGTAATTAACATATTTCAAAGTTCAAACTTTGTTGCGTGAGAACAATAATTATTAAGATATCAAATAATCTTTACCTAACAATAATATGACGCACCAATTTCTTCTTCAGACGACTTTACAATATAATATTATGCAAGGTTCTGTGTGCTAATACACTAATACATAGAATGTGAGATTTTCCTTTATACACTTCAGTGTTTCCGGTAAAAAAATATACAGTATACATGAAAAAATATTCAAAACACTGGTCACCTAATTAACAAATAAATAAAACCTGAGTAAGTCGTGTATGCTGTGTGTAGGGAGCTGAGGGGGGAGTTAGGAGGATGGTGCAAGTCTTCCCTTGGGATGGAGGGAGAGGGAAATGCAACGGTCGCAGCTGGAAGTAAGGGAGAGACATACTCCCGTCCAGCGCTGATGGGACTTGATAGTCGTATTTCTCGTTGCAACAGGAATGTATTTAATATAATAACAGGCTTCGCTACACAGGATGGAAGTGCAGATGTACATCTGAAACTGAACTCATGAGGGGAAGGATGATGAAACGTAGTGTCCATCTTACGGGGATGTGTTGCGAAAGGGAGAATATGTTACTTTGGAATGGGGGGGGGGGGAAGGCAGAGAGAGAGAGAGAGAGAGAGAGAGAGAGAGAGAGAGAGAGAGAGAGAGAGAGAGAGAGAGAGAGAGAGAGAGAGAGAGAGAGAAAGGAGTACAAAGGATAAGCAAACAGCAACAGACCTCTTGGTCCTAACTAGGCTGTTTGTTGTTGCTACCATCTACTCTAATCTACGGGTCAGAGACACAGGACAGCAAAGGCGAAGGCTCCTCCTCTCCCACCAGTCCCTCCAGCCGAGGCTGGCATGAAAAGGAAGAATACCATGTAGTATAGAAAAACTATAATGGAATTTTACATGGACAGAAGGAAGATCATACACGACAACTAAGCTAACACTACTTTGTTAGACCGGAGCAAAATAGCGGATGTTCGGGTTAGCTTCTAAATATTTGTCTAGTCGGTTTTTGAACGTGCAAATAGGTGGCGTATAATTGAGTTAGCCTTGGTTATTCCCTCTCCTCCTCCTCCTCCTTCTTATCCCGTGGCATAATAAGATTAATCAAGGCATCATGGGAGTCACACAGTTGTTGGGGAGTGTGTTGGTAATTATGTAGGCCCTGGTTAGGCTTCCTGGTGGCTGGCTTGGGTAGAGAATTGTAAGGCTACGTGCGAGGGTAGGCTATGGTGTGTGAGAGAGAGAGAGAGAGAGAGAGAGAGAGAGAGAGAGAGAGAGAGAGAGAGAGAGAGTCCTGGTGGCTGGCTTGGGTAGATAATTGTTAGGCTACGTGCGAGGGTAGGCTATGGTGTGTGTGTGTGTGTGTGTGTGAGAGAGAGAGAGAGAGAGAGAGAGAGAGAGAGAGAGAGAGAGAGAGAGAGAGATTTCTAGTTCAGAGTATAGTTATATTCGAATCTTCCTCGCTAGATAGGAATATAGATGGAAGTTCAATAGTGTCGTTAGATGTGAACTCGTTAGATGCGAGAGCTTATTGTACATACATTCAGAATAAAAAAGAAAAGTATGAAAATTCTGGAAAATCAGCAACTGCGTGGACAGAGAGAGAGAGAGAGAGAGAGAGAGAGAGAGAGAGAGAGAGAGAGAGAGAGAGAGTTCAATTGCTTCTGTATCTAACACTGATCATCTGATCTTGGTGTCTTTTTTAGAAGACTGTGTACACGCTACAACATACTAAAATATCAGCTCTTTAGTTTTGTTCTAAGGGATTTCAGATGAGGTCCATAAAACAAACAGCCTTCCCTTATCTGCATTTCCTCCTGCCTACGACTTTAATACTTTCAAGAAGGGATTATCAAGACAATCCCTCTCTTTCGGAAGTTCCCACTGTCCACTATTTGCACAAGCCGGGACTTTTCAGTCACCGCCAATTGGACTAAGACTACCCACATGCTGTCCAGAAGACCACCTATCAATCCGGACTCTAGATTCTACGATCAAAGCTGAGCCCCGGGAGGGCAGCATGACCCAATGCAAGATGGCACCACTATAAACACTTGCCTGCGCCACAACGGGCTGGGGCCGACCATCAGGCCCTATCGTGAGAGCCTACAGGCGCCAAAGGCTAAAACTTAAAAAAACAATAATAAAATAAAAAAAAGTGCTTGGCAGCCCTTATTAGTTCCATACTCTAAATGAATTTCAAAAAAAATAAAGATTTACGAAGTGATATGAAAACTTTATGCAAACCTTTCCATTCCGTTTCTAAAAAAAATCATCTGTGTATAATAGTGACTGGCACACTGTTAAGTTTTACATTAGATGTAAAAAAAAAATTAAAAATAAAAAAATTAAAGATTTACGAAGTGTTAAAAAGACGTCTGAGTAAAAACCTGTCGATCCAAGAGCAAGAAAGACTTTGCCGCCGCCATGTCAGGAAGTTTGAAGGGCATCCATCCATCCATCCATCCCCTGCGTCGTGGGAAACCCCGGGAATCTGAAACGGCGGAGGGGACGAATAAAGGAAGGAGGAAAAGAGGAGAGGAATGGAAGGAATGAAAGAAGGAAGGAGGAAAAAGGAAGGAGGGAGAAGGAAAGGAATGGAAGAACGGAATGGAGGAACGAAGGGAGGAAGGAAACAAGGAAGAAAGGAAGGACGGAAAGAAGAAAGGAAGGACGGAAGGAAGGAAGGAAGAAGGGAAGGAAGGAAGTTATGAAGGAAGTTAAGAAGGAAGGAAGGAAGGAAGGACGAAAGGAAGGAAGGAAGGAAGGAGGGAGGGAGGGAAAAGAATGAGGAGAGAGGAAACCAATATGAGGAAAAGGAGGCTGGGGAGGACGCCGTTGAGAAAAGGGAGGAAGTATTAAAAGTAGAAAAAAAAGAAAATGAAAAAAACATGAAAAAGATGCAAGAAAAAGGAGAAAACATAAGATGAGATAAAGGAAGACAGAAAACTGCTGACGCGGGACGAAAGAATAGAAGACGCGCTGTTACTTGAATGATTTACGGAGAGGCTGGGTCGGGGTAGGAGAGGGTGGAGAGCTAGGGAGATCGAGAACATAGAGGAAAAGATAATCTCGTTTTGAAGTTACCGACTCCCCGGGGAAACAAATACGGACTGGCGGCTGCAACACAGAAAGGGAAAGGCAGGGGAGGGAAAGGAATAATAAAGTGGAGAGATAGGCAGGGAAAGGAGAGGAGGAATAAATTGATGAGGGAGGCAGAGAGAGGAGAGGAGGAATAGAGGGAAGAGAGAGGCAGGAAGGAAAGAGAAGATATATAATGTCTCTAATGGAATCAAGGAGAGGGAGAGGAGAGGGACTTATGCAGGTGTACATGACAGACTTAACGATGTGAAAAGGTATTGGTCTTAAGAGAGAGAAATAATATAGAAAATAAATTCGAGGAGGAAGAGAAAGTGTGGGAGATGAATGAGAAAGAGAAAACGTGAGTGGAGGAGGAGGAAGAGGAAGAGGAGGAAGAATTAAGAGAGGGTAACGGAGGAATTCTGATGGAGTTGAATCCCCCCACAGCATCACATGAAAAACTGTGTATACATTTTTTCCTTTCGGTTATTGCTACGAAATGAAACGTAAGGAATAACAGTCGTAGCTGAAGTACTCTGGGGTAGGCTTTACGTTGCTCGTATCAGACGTGCGTACTACATGTAACTAACAATATATGTGGGTTTATATTCCCTGCAACGCACTATACATGTGTGTGTGTGTGTGTGTGTGTGTGTGTGTGTGTTATAAACTAAGCGCATAAACCTTTTCTTTCATGGCACAGGAGACAGCTCAAGGGCACACAAAAAAGGAAACAATAATAATAAAAAAAAAAGCCCGTTACTCGCTGCTCCTATGCCCACGGAAGCGTCCTTTCACTCAGTGGGGGATCAGAGCATCGTGGAGGTCCTTGGCAAGAAATTTTCAAGGGGTTCGTGAAGCTTGAAGACAATTTACTAGTGATGATTCTTCTGTGGTGTGGTTTAGTCACTCAATAACTATCAAATGGAAATACAGTACAAGCCCCCTGTAACACTCGTGGCCTTGGCGTGCCTGTCCTGTAGCGCCGCGTCGGCATTCATGATAAATAAAAACGCGCATGTCCACTGAGTTTCGTTCACCGAGCCCGACTTTAAAATATATACACCGCATGGAAAGAGGCTAATGTTCAGATATGTCACTACATAATTATACTCTCCATAATTTATTAGATGTTAATTTGTCTGTTGTGCACACTGATAACAAGTTTTTAATTCGCGGACGAAAATGTCTCTTTACATTTCGTTCAATTTTAATCAGGGACAGCTCAAATTAAGTTGTTTACAACGCTATCATGCATTTGATTAAATGTTGTATTCATTCCTGCAACGTCCTCGCTAAGAAAATACGAAGAAAACATTGATAACGTGCACAAATATTTTGATATGGTCAAAAATATATAATGATATCACCATTTAACTCTCGCTTGACAATGTTATGCAATGACGATATCGACCATGCCAACCGGCGCATTTAGGAAACTAGTAGGCTATTATGCATTTAGGAATACTAAGCTATTATTTTGCATTTAGGAATACTAAGCTATTTTCCATTTAGGAAACTAGGCTATTACTTTGCATTTACGAATACTAAGTTATTATTATTCAGTTAAGAAAACTAGGCTATTATCTGCAATTACTTTTTTTTCTTAAAATAACCTCTCTCTCTCTCTCTCTCTCTCTCTCTCTCTCTCTCTCTCTCTCTCTCTCTCTCTCCAGAATGCACACTGACGACCAAAGCCAAGCAAGTGTTTAGCTTATGGAATGCAGAAAATCTTACAGAGCGTGCACTAGTGAAAACAAGAGCATTCATAACAGATTTTTTTAAAGAAACATAATCGTCGTGCAGTTGATGCTCACAGTTTCGTAAGATAAATCCTTAAATATCACACACACACACACACACACACACGTCACATAGAACTCGAATGTAGCTCTGCTGGATAGTTGCTGTCTTTCGCTAGCGGCGTCCGAAATATTTTGGAAACTGTGTCAACACTTGTGTCCCACGACTGTAAGTGTAGCCTAAATCAACGCTCACAGTCAATATAAATAGCAAGTTCACCTTTGTCACTGCGACATACGCATCAGCACTGGCAGTATAATAAAAAAGCTGTTCTCACTGTTCGGCACATATTTCACTTATTCCGGACAGTTTGTCGCTAAAAATGTGAACTCCTTTATTTCGTAGCACAAAGAAAATACCATGGACTGGAAAAAGTATAACTGGCACCCAGCTCGGCGCGCACGCCAGCGGGCAGGGGACGGCTCGCCGGCGGGGAAGTTAATATTGTTATGTAATTCAAACAGTAAAATTTATCTAAAGGGCACTTGTTTATAATAAGTAAAATTCATTTTGTACAGGTTATTTTATTAAGTTTTATCATGTTTTTATGGAAAGGTAAAGCTGGAGGCATATGACATTTTGCGCGTGGCCTCGGTGCTCATCTCAGTCACAATGGCCCTCAAGCCAATGATGTTATATAATGTTTTTTTATTCATATCTTCTGCAAGAATGACATCTGCTGCAAAGTTAGGAGTGCATTCCGAGGTTGTTTCACGCTTGCTATTCAGGAGAGTATACAAGGGAAGCATTTTCTTTCCGCTTTCAAAGGGGCGCGCACACACATACATCTTCCCACCCACCCACTTACCTGCCCCCCCCTACACACACACACCATATTTAGAAGTGTGTATTAAGCTGTCTTTCTATACTATCTCTCACTGCTGATATTTGCCACTTTTCCCATGTTGTATCTTTCACTTCTAAATTCTATACAACAAAGTTCATGGGGAGAGAGAGACAGTAGCCATGTTGCATCACACATCTTGAGTAGTCGTTGATAAATCCTTCCCTTGTTTTTCTATGCTTTTATTTCTTAACGGTGCAAGAGGCAGGCCGAAGGCAAAACAAGATAACCAAGAAAACACAGAAACCTTATTATTGATATAAACAAATACAGGATACCGAAAGCATGGTCGATTTTGGTTCTGGGGATGTCCTGATTCCTTTTCTTTATATTAGCCAGGAGGAGGAGGTGGAGGAGGAGGATGGAGGAGGAGGAGGAGGAGGAGGAGGCATTCTGTCATCTATCCCGTGAAGGTGTTGATATTCTTCTTGTTCCCGTGTGTGTGTGAGAGGGGAGGGCCACGTCCACCGGAGGAGCCGCGCCCCAGCGGAGCGGCACCGCCACTTCGCCGCCCGCCAAGCCTCGTCCCCGCCGCCGCCGCAGCTCGACCCCTCCCACTCCTCAGACGTCACCGCACTGGCAGACAAGACGGCCATCCTCAACTGCCGCGTGCACAACGTGAATAACAGGACGGTAGGTAGACGTGAGCCTGCTGTTACTTAGAAGGAATGATTAGTTGTAGCGCTGTATTTGTTGTTTATATTGTTACTGTTGTTTTCCTATTTTTACGGTTAATACTATTGCTAATTATACTAACATTTCTACTACTACTACTACTACTACTACTACTACTAATAATAATAATAATAATAATAATAATAATAATAATAATAATACCAACTTCTACGATTTTTTTCCTGCTATTATTTTCCTACTGATACAATTCGTCATCGACCTCTTTCCTTATAGAAGTGAAACGTAATTGTTGTCAAGCTGAAGCCAGTACGCATAGTATAATGTTGTTTGTCATTAATTTGCATGTACAAAAGTTACCGCTTTTATAATATTACGCGCTGCACTCACTATACACACACACACACACACACACACACACACACACACACACACACTGTTCATCTGTGACAACGAAATACCGCAGGTCAGTTCAGCCAAAGTGGTAGGGCTTGTCATCGACTCGTCTAAATTGGCAAGACCACGTGGACCACATAATCACTCAGGCATCCAGAAGTCTTTTTACACTGTTCCGAGCGAGGTCCTTCGGAGCAACAGAGGACCATCTAATTTCCCTGTACTGTCAGAGAATCCGACCCGTGCTGGATTACGCATGTCCAGTATGGCATCCAGCCCTCAGTGCCGCACAACGGACTGCTCTGGCATCCGTACAAAAGAGAGTGTGTCGCATCATCCTTGGCCACTACTATCGCAGCTACACCGGCACGCTGGCAAGGCTTGGACTTCCCAGGCTGGATAACAGAAGAGAGCAGCTCACCCTCGGGTTTGGGAAGAAGCTGTTGAAATCAACGCACTCACACCTGCTTCCACAGCGAACAGCAACTCGTCGCCAGAGCAGACACAGCAACAGGATGCCACCCGTCAGGTGCACGACAGAGCGGTACCGAAACTCTACAATTCCTAATGTAGTACGAAAGCACTGGAAGACCTTTTCTATATTTTTTTAAGATTTTACTTTTTAATATTTATTTAAAAATTTTATCTTTTACTTTTTACTCTTTTTTTATTCTTCAATTTTATTTTTTTAAAGAAACTTATTTTTTTTCTTTCTTAACTGTATCAACAAAATCTCAGTATGCAAACGGTAACTCTAAAACTGATTCATTGTAAGCCAAGATCTTTTTAGAAACATGAAATCTTTCACGATTCTTTGTATTCTGCTTCTTGGTGAATAAACCTATTATTATTATTATTATTATTATTATTATTATTATTATTATTATTATTATTATTACACACACACACACACACACACACACACACACACACACACACACACTGAAGAATATTTATCACTGTATCCGTACCCCTTAAAGCAAACAGGTGTGTGTGTGTGTGTGTGTGTGTGTGTGTGTGTGTGTGTGTGTGTGTGTGTGTGTGTGTGTGTGGATTAGATTGAGTGAGTGTTTGCGTACTTATGAGTGAGTGTGTTAGTGTGTGTGAATGAGTGACTGAGCGTAGATATGAAGAGTTAGTAAATGACTGTGAATGAGTGAGTGAGTGAGTGGGTGAGTGAGTGCTCTCTCTCTCTCTCTCTCTCTCTCTCTCTCTCTCTCTCTCTCTCTCTCTCTCTCTCTCTCTCCCCACATACGCTCCACGCACTCAACCCAAGTCACAAATTTTCAGACGGTCGTGAAAAAGAAAATGAAATAACTTTGTCTTGAGAATCACGTTTCGTGTCGCCGGCTCTTAGATCCTCCCCACGCTGCTGCCTCACACTCTTCCTCGTAAGCCAACATCTCCGGAAGCTTTATTGTTTCCACGCGTCAGTTTGCAGTAAAGGGAGAAAAACACACACTGACATATACACACACACACACGCGCGCTGTTTCATCACGGGTGCATGTTTACTAATACTGTTCCTGCCTCCAACAATGAAAAACAAAAAAAAACAGGAATGGTAATATGCATTTTATTCAGTACACGCTTTAATTAAACAACGAATAGGCGTGCAGGCCAGACCCACGGCAATATTAGTGGAGTGCAGTGGTGGGAAAAAATAGTGTGTTAACTTCAACAGTAATGAAAGTTTTGATCGTCTCGCTAATGGGAAGCATGCATATGTACGCAATCGTAATGAACGCCAGACAAATGGTGGGAGTAAAAAGTTTTAATGAACGGCCCTCAAAAATAAAATGAACTGATTTGGCTGTAGTCGTCATGAGTCACAGATCTCCTCCTGCCTTCTTCATGCAAACAGTTCCCTGGCCCGCCTCCTCCTCCTTTTCCTCCCGTACGATCCCTTACTCTCTATTCCTCCTCCTCCAATTTCGTGCCTCATGCTGCTGTTTCTACTACCACTGCTATTACTACTACTACTACTACTATAACTACAGCTGCTATTACCACTCCTGCTACTTCCTTTCTTCTTCCTCACCCACACCTCCCTGCCGCACCGACCCTTCCTTCCCGCACCTCCTCCACGTCCCTCGTCCTCATCACTATATAGTTGAGCCTTTTCCTCGATACACAAACCGAGGTCCCTTGACGACAGCCACGCCAACTCCCTCGAAATACACACACACACACACACACACACACACACACACACACACACACACACACGCACGCACGCACGCACGCACGCACACACACACACACACACCACACGCACGCACGCACGCACGCACGCACGCACGCACGCACACACACACACACACATACACCGACATGGAGAGCTATAAAATTATATGACCTTTCAACTTGCTGCTTTCACTTGGCTGCAAACATTTTTTTTTTTTTTTTCACCATGACTTTGGGCAATCGATCAATCGCCTCAAGTCACGGGAGATAAATGCACGTAAAGATTAGTAAGAGAAAAAGTAAACTTGAGTATTGTGCTCGATAAAGAATGATATGTTATTGATGGGTTTTTTTACAGCACCCGCTAAACCTGAGGATGCAGGCCTACTTTTTTGATTTCCCGAGGAGTGATTACTGCTTCCAGGAGAGAGACCCCTTTGTGTGTGACCAGCGCATCACAGGGGTGATTGTCTCTGGAAAGGAGGCACACATTCCACATACTTTCTCTACTCATGCTAAAAAGCCTTGATTTTATCAGGCTTGTTCTCGTGCTATCAAAGATAGAGAGGTAGTTCACAATAGGTACCAGAGCCTTCGCACTCCTGCTAACCATGATCTTTACATTCCTGCCCGGAATCGTGCCAAATCTGTTCTTCGACTTTTTTTTTCACAACAAAGGAGACAGCTCAAGGGCACACAAAAAAAGGAAATAAAAAAAGCCCGCTACTCGCTGTTCCTAATAAGAATCCAAAGAGGTGGCCGAAAGAGGGGTCAATTTCGGGAGGAGACCAAAAGCTCTTTCATCCATAGTAAATGTCAAAACCTTGCTTTTTCTAATTCTTCCAGAGACTTCTGGCACCTAGCCAAAAATATCTCCTCCAATTTCACTTTTTCATCTTTCCCTCCTCTCCTTAACCCTGGCGGCAGTACCGCCGTCTCATCTATCTCTAAGGCTGAACTCTTCTCTCAAAAATTCTGTAAAAACTCCCCTCTGGACGATTCTGGGCATATTCCTTCTACTCATCCCCCTCTGACTCCTTTATGCCTGTTATTAAGAGTCTTAAGAATGATGTTTTCTATGCCCTCTCTGGCCTCAACTCTCAGAGGGCTTATGGACCTGATGGAGTGCCTCCTGTTGTCCCTATAAACTGTGCTTCCGTGCTGACACCCTCCTAGGTCAAACTCTTTCGCCTCTGCCTATCAACATCTACCTTTCCTTCCTGCTACCTAAGAAGGGTGACCGTTCCAATCCCTCATTCAAAAGCATCTTTCCACTTTTGATCTTCTATCTAATTGCCAGTATGGGTTTCGCAAGGGGCGTTCTACTGACGATCTTCTTGCTTTCTTAGCTGACTCTTGGTCATCCTCTCTTAGCCGTTTCGGTGAAACTTTCTCAGTTGCGCTAGACATATCGAAAGCTTTCGATAGAGTCTGTTACAACCCTTTGCTTTCTAAACTGCCCTCATACGGATTCTATCCTTCTCTTTGTTCCTTTGTCTCCAGTTTTCTTTCCGGCCGTTCTATCTTTGTGTGGTAGACGGTCACTGTTCTTCCCCTTAACCTATCAACAGTGGTTTCCCGCAGGGCTCTGTCCTATCACCCACTCACTTCCTGCTATTCATCAATGATCTTTCCATAACAAACTGTCCTATCCACTCATACGCTGACGACTCCACTCTGCATTATTCAACTTCTTTCAAAAGAGGACCCTCACAACAGGAATTGCAAGACTCCAGACTGGAGGCTGCAAAACACTTAACCTCAAACCTTGCTATCATTTCCGATTGGGGTAAAAGGCACGTTGTATCCTTCAATGCCTCAAAAAACCAATTTCTCCACCTACCAAACACCTATCCCCTATTCTTCGACAACACTCAGCTGTCACCTTCTTCTACACTAAACATCCTCGGTCTATCCTTAGCTCAAAATCTTAACTGGAAACTTCACATCTCCTCTCTTACTAAATCAGCTTCCTCGAGGTTGGGCGTTCTGTATCGTCTCCGCCAGTTCTTCCTTGCACAGATGTTTTCCATATATTAGGGCCTTGTCCGCCCTTGTATGGAGTATGCATCTCACGTGTGGGGGGGCTCCACTCACGCTGCTCTCTTGGACAGAGTGGAGTCTAAGGCTCTTCGTCTCATCAGTTCCCCTCCTCTTACTGATAGTCTTCTACCTCTTCAATTCCGCCGCCATGTTGCATTATTTTTTATCTTCTATCGATATTTTCATGCTAACTGCTATTCTGAACTTTCTAACCGCATGCCTCTCCCCATCCAGCGGCCCCCGCTGCACACAACTCCCTACTCAAGCTCATAACTATACTTTCCAAACCCCTTATGCAAGAGTTAACCAGCATCTCCATTCTTTCATCCCCTTCACTGGAAAACTCTGGAACAGCCTTCCTTCGTCTGCATTTCTTCCTGCCTATGCGACCTCTTTCAAGAAGAGTGTATCAAGACACCGCTCCATCCGAAATTTACCTCTCTTTTAGCCACTATACTTTACACTTTGTGGGAGCAACAGTTCACGGTCTTTTTTCTACATTTTCTTTTTGTCGCCCTTGAGTTGTTCTCTGTGCTGTAAAAAAAAAAAAAAAAAAAAAAAACGGTGCGCCAAACAAAAGAAGAAATAACGAGAGGTCAAATTCGGGTGGAGAGGTGTCTTGATACTGATGCATATTAAAGTGTTCTGAAAGGGTCCTCGTACGCTGTGAGGAAACGGAACATTATCCCAAGTCCTTCATTAAGTGTCTGACCGTTTTAATTTTCCCACTCCGGTTTCCACCACTGCTCACAGACCTGGACCAAGAAATTCACATACTTGAGCGTGCAATGAAGCAATTACTGTCTTGTGAATTTAGTGTTAATCGTAAGGGAGGCTTTTGAGTCCTGACACGTGGCGTTCGTGACCCGCCTGCACGTAATTATCGGCGAGGAAAAGCTTTCTTTGGATAATGTAGTGAACACCTGCAGTCTGATGAATTAGATAAATAAGTAAATGGATATGCAAATATAGGTAAAAAGATAGAGATGGATAAAGATAGATATAGATAAATAAATACACACAGACACAGACAAACAGACAGAGAGACAGACACAGACAGACAAACAAACACAGATTTATTAATTGAGAGCATGACTAATTTGGTATATTATAAATGGACAAACAGACACAGGCAGACTCAGCCAGACAGACAAATAGATAGACAGAGGTTGATAGATATAGGTACCAATACCGTAGTATAGATATCACCCTCTTACTCTGAAACTTTTGCCAGGGGAATCTTTTTGTTACAGACTCGGGCACAGAGTTTCATTTCCTAGGGTCATGTTCATGTGTCTGTCGCGCACAAAGAGCGAGCCAATAAAACAGCCACAGTGGCATCGCTTCCTCCGGCCCTGCTTGCTCCCCTCTTTCTGGGACATTTTTACATACACACGGTCTGCAGGGAGGGTCGTTGGCAGCTACAGTGAGAGGAATCGGTGTCTGCAGTCAAGCTAGGGGAGGGAAGGCCCACGGCTTTAACCCACGGAGTAAGGCCATTAACCTCCTCGCTGGATGAACCGTTCGTGTCTCTCGCTTTGGTGGTGCCCCATTTCCTGCGTGTTCATTCGTACCGTAATGACTACGTTCTCGCTGACTGTAGGGCGCTTCCTGGCCGAGTTCCAAGTTTGAAAGACCTAAGTAATGTCATTCTCGTTCTTTACGAGTCGTTTATTTCTCTATTTCAACAAGAATGATCTACTGGCCGTAAGTGCTTGCGCAAAGCTGAAATATTAGTAATGATAATGTTGTACTCGAATTACTGATGAGCAGCAGGTCTTGGTTTGTTGCTGGGAATGAGGGAGGGAGAGAGGGAGCAGGGGGTGGCTGGGTTGAGGAGTGCGCACACAGAGGGGGACAATGACTTCAGGTTCCTGAGTGAGACGAAACTTAAGTCAAATCCTCGGGGACGTTTACCTGGAAATGTGGTACTTTATATTATGCAGATGGCTGGCTGTCTCCTGCTTGCCGAGAAGTGTACTAGCATCTTTTTTCTCATTTTCTCATGCACAGTTTGCAGAGTATTTTATTTTGCTTGTTCCTTATTCATTTGCAATTAATCCTTTGCTCACTCATGAACCGCCTGTTATGGGTCGCGTGTCGGTAAGTGTCTATGTTACGTTTGCATGTTACGTTTGCATGTTCCGTAGATTTAGACAAGATGGGAATGGAACCACAAACCCAAACCCTTCCGTCCTACTCGTCACCGTCCCTATAATTTGACGTGTTTGGTCAGCACTTTTCACCTTGACTTGAGCCAACAGAGACGTTCAAACATAATTCCTCACACTTACTCGTCACTACAATATGGATAGTATCAAAGATCTTACAAATGGTACCACTTGTAAGATCTTTGAGTATCATGAGAAATGCTTGTATATTTCTTTGGCGGAACAGAACCGGGAGAGAAAAATTTCTTTACTCAAACTCCTCACACGTGTTATATTTGCCTTCCTTTAGGTGAATAATGAAGTAAAAACAAACCCTTCAGACATATTCTTCTCTCTGACAATCAATATTTTCTATACAATGAAGGACGAAACTCGAGGACCAAAAAGAGAAAAAAAATGCACGCAAGCGCTGCTCCTGTAAATAGATGTTTAATGTCTGAATTTTCTCCCAACCTTAAAGGAGATGCGAACACAAATTCTCCGCTAATATTCGCTGCATATGTGGCTAATATGATGAGTTACTTCTACATGTTTCTTTGACCGAGGAGAGAGATGATAGCGCTAACTAATCATTAGACCAAAGAGAGGTATCAGCGCTACTCATCAAATGACCGACGTGAGAGATAATAGCGTAAACTCTTCCCTTGACCGGACGAAGGTGTCAGCTTTTCACTATTCCTCATCTCTGCAGCTAAAATGAGTTATGGCTGCATGTTTTCTTCAGCGGTGGAAGGAACATGAACCCTTGAGTCAGTGTTTTGTTTTCTTGATTTATCTGGCCGAAAAATGACGAAAGAACAGAAACATTTTACTATGAAAATAATTAGATGCATGTTACCTTTGAGTGTTTCTCTTGATCAAAGAAAGACCTGTGTGGGGGAGGCGTGTGTGTGTGTGTGTGTGTGTGTGTGTGTGTGTGTGTGTGTGTGTGTGTGTGTGTGTGTGTGTGTGTTCTCTGGTAGATTAAAAGACACGACTGCACTAATTTCTCGGTTCCTACTCAGCACCACAATGGAGGTAATAGAATAGGATATGTTGAGCATGCATATTTTCTGACCGAACACATTAATCACTCTTACATATTCGTCACTATACATCAAGTGCATAGATAGATTTACTTGGTTTAAAAGCTTCTTCTACTTAATAACCAAATCATAAGCCATAACAGCATATTTTCCTCTTCCTCGTCACTATGGTTGCTAAGGTGAGTGTTTTCCGTATTCTTAAACATTTCGGCGCCCCAACACAGACATTTGACAAGGATTTCGTGGATGTTGTAGGCATTTTCATAGATAGTTTTATGATCCTGGAGGTAGTTTGACCATCATCCTTCTGTACACCGTCGCCAGATTGTCGTACTCAGAGCACAGTATTTACCGGGTTCTGACGCCTAACTACGGCCAAGGAACATCAGGAATTATCTATTTTAACGATAAATATAAATTAATCTCGTTATTGGGGACCAGGAGACAGATTTGGGGTCGGAAGTCGGTAAATATAAGAGACTGAGCACGTCAATCTGGCAACGTTGCTTCTGTATCACGAACGCAAAAAAAACATAGGAATCCAGTTAATGTCCTGTTCGACCTTGGGAAACCGTTGATGTGAGAGGCGGAAGCTTTTAACCCTTTGACTGCGGATTTCCTACAGTCAGACATCACCAAGCTACAGGAATAGAACAAAAAGTGGCTGTTACAATTCAATGAAGAGAAATGTAAAGTCCTGCACCTTGGGAGGGGAAATCCAGCATGCCAATACCACATGGGAAACACTCCACTATCCACCACAGAGGCAGAGAAAGACCTGGGACTGTATGTTACCAGGCTACCAGGGAAGGAGAAATTCGTGCCAATCGCAGCGGACGGGTTAAGAATACCGACCTAAGAGCACGTTCCCCTTCCCCAGGTGTCGTGGATAAGGCACCGCGACATACACCTGCTGACGGTGGGCCGCTACACCTACACCTCCGACCAGCGGTTCAGGGCGCTGCACGAGGACGACTCAGACGACTGGCTCCTCAAGATAAACTACGTGCAGGTAAGGCAGTGCGAGGCGGGCATTGCTTTTGGTACGTATGAGTGTTGGAATCTCAGGTGTGAAGGCTGAGGGGTATGCTTTTCTTTCATACATCATTGTTCTTACATATAATTCAAGTTCAAGGAGAAGATCGGTAAAAACAAGTCCACGATTAGAGTAATGGATCAGTGGAACAAAGCGGGCATGTAGTTCATGTGAATATGATTGAAATGTATATATAAAAGTCAGACGAATATAATGATGAAGGAAGATAGTAGGTAACTGACTCTTTGGGACCGGCATGTTTTAGCAGAGAATAAATAAAAACAAACAACCCAAATGTCCCGTTCCATGGCGTGCAAATAGTAAATGCAAGACTCGGGGCTTTAAGTGGCAGTCAAAAGATCGTGGAGTAAGTGACGCGGAAAGGCCGGCGTGATGGGCGAGGGTGAATGTCGTTGTCGCGTGCCGGGGCTGCGTGCGGGGCCTGAGGAATGGCCTCTTGCTGCTGCAGTACCGTACTTAATGACTAGATGTGTGTGTGTGTGTGTGTGTGTGTGTGTGTGTGTGTGTGTGTGTGTGTGTGTGTGTGTGTGTGTGTGTGTGTGTGTGCTCGCGCGCGCCACTTTCATGTTGCTTTCACGTTGAATATTTTGTCCTCTGCTGTGAAATTTAAATGATGTATGACATGAATTGCATACACAAGTTATTGATAAATCACAAATCTCTTTCACGCCACCTGACTTTGCTTCCGGGAAAAGGCGGACCCAAAACTTCATCTATATTTAACTTGCAAATAAATGGTATAAATTGGAGCCGAGCACAAACCATTTTTTATCTTTCATATAATTGTTTTGGGTAAATGCATTCAATACAATTTCGTTTATCTGGCCGTGCATCTTTACGTATCGATACATTTTTGGGGAGTAATAATTATTCTTCAAGAAGTTTTGTCTCTGAACACAACAAAAACATTTTCAATTTATATTTCTGCACCGCCCTTAGATCATTTTTTTATGGCTGATTGGGGTTCAAATAATTAACTGAACAACACACACAAACAATTTCAGTATATTCGCTATAACCTCTACCGAACATGGGCAACAGAAATATTTATTCATTTGTCTATTTTCCATCCTGCCTCCTGGTTTATTTTTCAGCCTTTCTCCCGATTCTGTTCTCAGGGTATTTGCGACAACCTCCAACAAGGACAACAGTTACTATTATACTATTCATTCTTCATCTGTGTTCATTCCCTCCTCTTCATGTGACTCATCTTTTTCCTCCATTTATCACTCAAACTATCACCAGATTTTCTCCTCAATGCATTCGCCTTAACTTCCAACACTTACAATGATTACTATGCATGATTCACCTGTGTTTGCTTCTTTCCCTTCAGGTGTTCTCTTTTATTTTCCTGCACTATTTTTCATCCTGTCTCCAAATTATCTTTCCGGTACGTTCCCCTTAACATCCCACAAACCCAACGATTATATACATTATTCATCCGTGTTTACTCCTTTCCCTAAACGTGACACTCTCTTTCCTCTCTGACCTCCCTCCATTTTTCATCCTGTCTCCCGCACCCTCTCTCATCGTTTCCTCTCCCGCAAACTCTTTCATCTATGGCTCTGTCTCCTCAAAGCCGTCTGAACCGTTTATCATTCGTCGCACTCCTTCCCACTACCTTCTCCTCATCTCACAGCCTGAATCAATATGTCCCTTTCCACTCAGTTCCCAATCACCTTCTCGCCCATTCTGGCTTACATCGGGCTATAACCTTTAAATATCTTGAAAGTTATCTATGCAACCCCCTCACACTCTTCTCTCTCCGTCCTCTACCCCAGCCTTTCTTAAAGTAGTGTTTCAAAACTCTCGTATGGTATCGAAACTTGTTCACGGGGTATTACAAAAGATGAGCTGCAGTGAGTGTTTGTCTTTAGTGATCTGTTTTCTCTTTTTCTGCAGGACATTGAAGGTATATATTACTATTATTAGCACTGGCTATATTATTATTATCACTAGTAGTAGTAGTAGTAGTAGTAGTAGTAGTAGTAGTAGTAGTAGTAGTAGTAGTAGAAGTAATAATAGTAGCTGTTCTGTTGTAGTAGTAGTAGTAGTAGTAGTAGTAGTTGTTGTTCTGTTGTAGTAGTAGTAGTTGTAGTAGTAGTAGTAGTATGGACTATGAGGTCACAGTGGTGGAGTGACATTAGGGTGGATCGGGAGTGACATGAGTAAGGAAGGAAAGGGAGATCAAGACGCAATAGATGATAAGGTATTATGTATAGATTTAGTGCTAAGTAGTATTAGTGATATGGTTGGATGCCACAGTCATTAGCGAACAGAGATGGGGCTAATGACCTCCAAGCTATGAACCCCTCCATGATTGTGTCGGGTAAATAAACATGGGTGGAGGTATCTTTTATGTAGTAGTGGCAGCAGTAGTAGTAGTAGTAGTAGTAGTAGTAGTAGTAGTAGTAGTAGTAGTAGTAGTAGCCGAAGTAGTAATCTAATATTTAAGATGGGTTTCAGGTTTAACTGGAGGTAAACTTGAGGCCGAAAACTTTAAGATTAACAGCCTTCTAAGCGATACGAACACAATCACCTCATCTCTCCATCAACCACGGGACGAAGTTTGACCTATATTTGGCAAGGAGAACCCATTAAATGTCTCAAATGCTATCCAGTCTTTCCCCTCTCCTTTCTGTACCCGATGATCACACACAAGCCGACTCCAGTCCTGCCTCTCATCCCTTCCGTCCTCTCTCCACTCACCAGCCTCGGGACTCCGGTGTGTACGAGTGCCAGGTCTCCACCACGCCACCGATGTCCCACTACGTTCGTCTCAAGGTTGTCAGTAAGTATAATGTGATTCTCTCTCTCTCTCTCTCTCTCTCTCTCTCTCTCTCTCTCTCTCTTCCTGGAGTGTGATGCGGAGTGACTTAAAGGAGGGAAATATATGATTATGGCCAGACGATGACAATGCGACGGAGATAATGAAAGCAGGGAAGAAAGGGCGAGGGAAGGGAAATTTTGCAATATTCATGATTATTAAAGTGGAGAGAGAGAGAGAGAGAGAGAGAGGAGGGGGGGGAGGAGGAGTGGAAGACAGGGATTAACACACACACACACACACACACACACACACACACACACACACACACACACACACACACACACACACACATATTCACACCTTCACACATCCCCTTTCCCCTCAGAGCCACACACCTACATCCTCGGCGGCCCGGACCTCCACCTCAACACGGGCTCCACCATCAACCTGACCTGCCTCGTGGAGTACAGCCCAGAGCCTCCTGAATTCATCTACTGGAGCCACAACGCCAAGGTAGAATGCTATCGTCAACCTATCAACCTACCCTATTACCGTTTTCTTCCATACTACCTTGCTCTTCACCTTCCTCCTTCCCCTAGGGCCTAGCATTTAAAACTGACAAAATGGTAAAGTCACCCTTCCCCACTGCCACTTAATGCTCTTCCTCCTCTCAGTAATCGTCAAAACACTATGATAAAATGATATAGTTACCCTTCCCCTCCACCTCTTGCTTCCATATTATCCAGCTCGTTCTCATCTCTTCCTTCCTATAGTAGTCAGAACACAGTGATAAAATGCTAAGGTCACCCTCCCCCACTGCCGCTTGCTTCCATATTACTTTTTGCCCCTCCTTTCCCCATGTCACATCAGCCAGGTAGAATGTGCTGTCACCCTCCCACTCCTTTACTATTTTTTTTTTATTATGCTACTTGATCTCTCCCACTCCTTAATTTCACTTTGCATGTCTTTTTTTTTAGTTTCCTTCTTTATTTCATCGTTTGTTTTACTTTATTACTCTTTCCTTCCCTTTGCTTTACTATCCTTTCACATCCTTCGCTCAAATTTCCAGTCCTCGTCCTTTTTTTAATAATATCATCTATCTCTACGTTTCTCCTTACAGGGTTTAGTTTACTCTAGTGTGCTTTCTCTCTCCAGTCTATTATTTTACTCGTCTATTTCTACTTTTTTTCCGTTTACTACTTATTCATCCAATCACTCTTTTTTTCTATTCTCCGCTCCATTGCCTCTATCCATCTCATCCATCATCTTTGTCTTCGTTGGGTTTATTCTACTTCACTTGGTTCCTCCTCGTTTCTCTTACCTTCATTATACTTCCACACCACTCCTCTCCCTACCATTATCTCTCCTCTCCATTATATTAAAGTCACCCTCACTGGTCCGTGCTCTCCTCTGTACGTTTGTTACATCCTTATCATAGTTTTCCTCAGCTGGGTCAGTTTTACTTTAACCATCTTCCCTTCCCTTCTCTTCACAACCTTAACCCTCCAACACCTTTTCTTTCTCCTGTCCATTACGTAATTGTTCTCGATTCCCTCACCGCCCTTTCATCATCCCTGGCTACGTTTATCGAATTTCAGACTGCTCCATTCCCTTCTTATCTTCCTTTCCACTCTCTCTCTCTCTCTCTCTCTCTCTCTCTCTCTCTCTCTCTCTCTCTCTCTCTCTCTCTCTCTCTCTCTCTCCTGCATTCAATTACTTTTTTTCTATTACCATCCTACTCTTCGTCAGATCATCAGTTACGACTCTAGCCGAGGCGGGGTGACGGTCATCCTGGAGAAGGGTGACCTAACCACCAGCACCCTGCTCATCCAGAGAGCAAGGCCCTCAGACTCCGGCCTCTACGACTGTAGTCCCTCCAACGCCGCCCCCGCCAACGTCACTGTTCACGTGCTAAACGGTAAAGGTTTCGTTGTGTTTAGCGGAACAGGTGTGGTGGTATTTAGCGGTAAGGGTTTGGTTGAATTGAACGTGACAGGTTTGGTTTGGTTGAGGGAAGGGGAGAGGTGGAAGAAGAATGGAACTTATGGAACTCACGGTGCAAAATACAGTCTGAAAGATTAGGCAGAAAAATACAAGTTTGACTATATAGTTTCATTGTCATTCGCCCCAGACAAATTATAACTTAAGAGGTCAAATTTTGCTTCATTGCAGTCTCTTTTCACGTCCCTCAGCTTCATTCAACATCATGAAAACAGTATAGCAATAAATTTCACTCAACACTCTTTTAGGAGTGACTACTAGATAATTATGCTTGCTATCGGTGGACGGAACAAAGACAATTTAGATATATTTGTGACTTGAAAAAAATAATTACTTGTATAGCCTAATTGCTAACCAGCACTAATAAACAATTGTTTGGACGACAATTTAATAACGATTTAGGCTACACTTCTTACAACACTAAAAAGTTAGGTTCAAATGATCACGTTCATGGTATCTGCTTTCAGATTTAGTTTGTACGGGCAGCCTGAACTGCTTAGTTAATTAAAATGACCGCTGAAGATTTTCATGAACAAGTTTTTTCTAAGTATTGTTATGCCGGACGTGTACTTGGGTTCCGTGTCGCCGTCAGGAGACTCCGTGGGAGGGAGATATGTAAACACTTCGCACAGCTTCTGTAGTTTAATATTCTTCCTTAGTAGTACACTTCACTTTGACTCTTCACTTACCACTAGCTTACTATGACTGGGACTGGGACTCTCTCGCCCTCTTCTCCTATATATATATCCAGAACAGTACAGTCTAGAATGTTACAGTATATTTTAGATCATACAAGAACATGTAGCAAAAATATATGCGAGTTGGCAAAACTTCCCGCCTGGCGCCTGGCCGCGCCCCGCGGGGCGCTGACGGCTCGCCTTGCTCCCCGCCCCCTTGCTCGTTTCTCCGGGAGCCTTCTAGAGGCCTATGGTCGCCGGGGGAAGCTTCCAGCACAACAGTATTTAGAAAATTCACACGTTGACAAATCACGTACAGTGATTATCATTTTAAAACTTATCAGGACTTGACCGGGTGGACCATCATTAACTATAATTATTTTCAAGAAGTTCGGTTACTCATGCCATGCAGCTACTGAATACGCTAAGTCCGTAGTCATAAACACGACGTCTTCACAGCATACACGCATTCCAAATATCTGTTGTTCTTTACATAATGCATCAAATAATAGATAAACAAAGCAATCATGTCACACTCACGAGACAGTCGACAGTGGTAGGCAGGGGAGGACGAGGAGGTGGTGGAGGCCATGACGGAGGCTGGCGGGACCTTGGAGTGCGGGACTAGCAAGTTCTTAGGTGTCAGCGTGTCCAATAAACCTTTTCACAGTCACTAGGAAACCTTGGTGTAAAACAGGAAATATCAAATAGGCTACACAGTCACTACGACACCCTACACAGCCCACGGGCCGCCGGAAAGAAGCCGAGACTGTCCCTTCCCGTCCTGAACGGAGTGTTGCTGACTTGACTCGTTGACTCGGATCATTTGACTTCACTACTGCAGCGGTACCAGATTATCGTATTCACCATATTGCATATACCGGTTTTTGACACTTAACTATTGAAAAAAACATCAATAATTAACCATTTCAACGAGAACTATATATTAGTTTAGTTATTGGAGTACAGGAGACTGTTTTTGGGTCGGAAATCGGCAAATATAGGAGGCTGAGTAAGACAATCTGGCAGCATGGCGTGACTGGTGTCGCCTCAACTCGTCCGCGGAGAAAAGTAGTTCTCACAGATAATGGCTCATATTTATTTTTCTTAATTATTAATTGATTGATGGCTGATGTTATTTTCTTTATCTCGTGCGTGCATGTTCCATGTAAACGGAATGGGATAAAACTGACGCAGCACAATAACGAACAGAACGCACAGACGGAATCAAGGAATGGTTAATTAAAACAACTAAACGGTCATGCATCCAGGTATTTCCGTTCACATAATAGCAGACTTTTTGATCTAGACTAGAGGGAACACTAGACAGTCAAGTAGAGTTCTGCGTTTGATGCCTATATCTGTTATCAAGCACAGTAGGCTAGCTAGGCTATACGAAAAAAATGGATAATCCGTAAATAGACTTTATTAGGCTTCTGGTGTGTGCGTGTCACTGATTTCCAAATAAATTTGTAAAGAAGTGTTCTATTACGTCCTACTGTAGTAGTAGTAGTAGTAGTAGTAGTAGTAGTAGTAGTATCATTATAATTAGTAGGCTAGTAGTAGTGTTCACAGGAATGATATCCCCCAGATCTCGGTGAATCTTTGAAAGGGCGCAATTTAGGTCCTAAGAGGGGGGCAGACGCCTACCCCCCTGGATCCGCCACTGTTTAAGATCAGTGGTGTGTGGGGGAGGGCGGGGAGAGAAATGAGATCTTGGCATGTTGGGAGGGAAATTGGGGGCTACATAGGGGTAGCTATAGTGGCGGATGGGCGGGGAGACAAGGTATTGTTTCTGTATGGCTGCTGATCAAAGTTTTCAAAATGTTTGAAATTATTCACCCAATTAACTGTCGAAGCAGAAATGTTTCGGACCCGGTAACGAAACTTCCGACTCATACTTCTTCGCAAGAACACCAGAATAGCAACGTTGACAATGGAGAAAATAGACAAAATTATACTATTACTCATAAAACAGAATCTTAATTAAAATGATTTAGGTATATTTGGACCTAAGCTTCGGGGGAAAACATAACTACGACTATAAATTTCGTATCTCTGCTTGCAGGAGAACATCCAGCGGCGATGCAGCACGGCGGACAGAGCACATACACCAACTCCTCCATCATCAATATCCTCCTCCTGTTGGCCCTCCTGGCAGGCCTGCAGGCTGTCCTCAAGTAGTGCAGATGAATGAAGATACTCGCTCTGGAACATCGTCCATGAGGCTTGTCTCTATGGACCTCTGTGAAGAGCCCCACACGTTACTGCTTCCTTTCCAAGTGTTCGTGGAAAGTTAACTAAAAGCTTTGTACCGAACGATGGAGTTGGTATTCTAGAAACGAGTGGATAATCTACTTGTTAGTTAGTTGAGATTTTAGGTAACATGTTTTATAAGAGAAACGATCGAGTGATGGTGGCCAGGGCATAATCACCTAATTTAATCATATATTAAGTTCACGTATTATAATTGCTGCTTTTTTTAATTAGCGTTGCACAGAATGAGTTTTTTTCTTTTAATGTATTGTTCAATTTGTAGCCTACTTGTGTTTCCTCATCGTGGTTTATATGGAATCGTCTGGAACTTACATCATTCTCCATGTGAGCAACGAAGGGATAAATTGCTCGATAGCTGACCCCTAGCGTCCAACATCACCCTGCAGAGTGATGCCCACCACTCTAGTGAGCCTGTTTGAAAATAGGGTAAGATCATTGTTAAGTAAGTTCATCAAACGAGGTAGGCCTGGTCCTCAACGGATTAGTTTGTGTAATTTATTTTGTTACTTATATTATCTACTTCATATTATTTTTTACAAGGATCCGGCCAAATACTACAACTGGAGGACTCCGTCTAAATTTGTATTAGGCTACCTTTAATCTAATGTAGCATGATTGTATAATAATTGTATTTACCACATAAATAGACCATTAATAAATGAAAAATGCCTATATTTAACAATACATGTATATTTATGTGTTCATATGTGTTTTGTAAGTTTAAAAATCGCATAGGTTATTTGGTTTGATCTTGGAAAGCAAATATCGAAGCATGCAAATTTCTTAAGTGTCACGTCATTCTTTTGAGATAATAAATGTTAAGCATGTGTACGTCCATTGTTTGAACTCACCACCTCGAGAGCCTTAGGTCTTATTGCAGTACTCTGAACAAGAATAAAAAACACACACACACACACGCGTAAACACACCTTACATGATGATTGTTAAATTTTGGTGTGGTTGCGCAGGTTGTATAGGATCGAACACCGAATGGACTCTGCTCTCTCTCTCTCTCTGATGAGCTCGAGTGGTTGTGAGGAGGGAAAATACTGAAAAGACAATCCCGGATGAATAAATGGGTTGGCCGCCTAGGGAGGGAGTGCAGCACGGATGGGAGCCTGCAGGTATGATGTAGGCCAACGCTTGAAATATGGAAGAGTGTGGCCTTTCCAAGTGTTCAGTAAAGCATGTAGTATAGGAGCATGCTTGGAGCTAAAATGAAATAATTGGAAGTGGGACAAAACAAAGTAGCGGGAAATAATGATAATAATTGATAAGATAATACATTAAAGTAGATGCCATATGAAAGACAAATAAAAATCAAGAAATAACAATGGTCAGGAAAGAACAACAGACGGACGAAGAGTGACAGACTGGGAAATGACTGACGTGAAAAGGGAGAGGCTACGTTATTTTATTCCTTAGTGTGTTATTTTCCGTCTTTTAAGTTTCCCTGTTTGTTTATTTTAGTTTAGGTTTAGCATTAGCATTTTTCTTCCTTAGCCTGCTCAGAGCATTTCTTCGTCTGATTATAAAGAAAATGACAAACCGTTCTCTTGCGATCATCTATTTTAACATTTGGTTTATTTTCAAGATATTTTCGGGAACTTGCATTGAAATGAATGTGTTCTCCGTCTGTATGTTCTCAAATTTTTGGTGACCATTTTCCTTCTCGTGACGCAATACACGTTGTACGTAATCACTTATCTACAGTGTTCAAAAATTCACCTTTTGAAAACAAAAAATTTACTCAAATAAATGTTTACTTACATAATACCATTATAATATTCTGCTGGTCAAGAATTATTCGTTACTCTGTCTAAATGGCTCTCTTGACACCAGCAAACAGTTAAGTTATCCTTTAATTACGATATCTTTCCATTGTTGGATATAGGCTACCATTATATATTCTCCGTAATGACAAGAACTGAAGGAATGGCGCGAAGTGCTTTGTCTCGTAAGTTGCCGAAGAATTAGTTGTTGCCTTGCGCTTCACAGTCGCTTCTAGGCTCTTAGTTCCTTGGTCGCAGTGGTGGCGGTGGTGGGTGTTGGGTGACCTTTGCGGCGGCGGTGTTCTTTCCTGCGCCGGGTGAAGGCCAGAGAGGGCATAGAAAACATCATTAGGAAGAATCTTAATAATAGGCATAAATAAGTCAGAGGAGGGATGAGTAGGAGGAATATGCCCAGAATCGTCCAGGGTGGAGTTCTTACAGAAAGTTTGAGCGAAGAGTTCAGTAGAGACAGATGAGACGGCGGTGCTGCCGTCAGGGTTAAATCAATATTTATGGTGTCAATAAATGTTTCGGTTATAGCAATTACGTCAAAAATTTCTGTTGAAACAAGACATCTCAGTTCCTCAAACTTATTTCATAATAGGCTACGCGCATTGAAACTTAAATTAGGACTTTTAGATTATCTTTTGGTTTAGTAATAGAGGTGGTGTTACTTGCGGTATTACGATTTGGTGGACTACGAAACATGTTGTAATTCGTGAAAGGTATAACGTACAGCGAGAGAACGAAAATGATGCGGCTGTTTCTGACTGAGATCGGATGTGAAATGAATGTGTCTGTAGAGGGTAATGGAAGAGAGTGGACCGGTGCTGCCTTTGGGGGCTTGGAGACTCGAGTGGGGCTTGTTGTTGTTTTGTCACCACGTTGACTGACTGGGATATGGAAGAGCCCTACAGAGGTGGTTTGTCGATTGTCTGAGGGGGGCTATTAATTAATGAGTCCGTCAGAAGGGGTTGTTCCGACAGACCGACTCAATCGGCTGACGTACGTCAGTCGAGCCGATCAAGTCGGTCTGTCGACTTGACGAGGACTGGCGTTCTCCTGAGGCAGTGAAAGAGTTATTGGAAAATATGAGGCAGGCAAGATGTAGGCAAAATAATATTTCTTTATGCTGAATACTGTCTTCTTTTAAGGTTTATTTCTTTTTTTTAACTGTGCCGACTGTGATCTTGTAGCTAAGTGCCTGACTGCCGTCCGTGCCCTTGAGGCCGCAGGTGCCACGGTCCACTTCACCTGGGTGCCCTCTCATGTGGGCATCCAGCTCAATGAGAAGGCAGACTGCCTTGCTCGACGAGCCCTTCAGGATGACACAGTGGACCCTGGCACTGACTATACGCTTAGCTATGTTAAGAATAGACTTAGGCATTATTCACATGATAGCATTGCTACCCAACTCAGACACTGCTGTGACAATGGCAGCGCCAGCAGCCTCCACTATGTTAGTGTCTCCCAGCGCTGTGTTTACCCCTATGGGCGACACAGTGCCCCTCAGGATGTGGTAGCAATGCGCCTTAGGCTAGGCTATAGGTACTACTGGGAGGTTAGTAACTCCCCTGGTGTCTGCTGCACGCTCTGTGCCAGGCCGAGGGGCCACACACTGCATCACTATGTCATGGAATGACCTCTCATTGCTCAGGTTAAGCCACGGGACTGCCTTGACCTGCCCCAGACAATTTGTTGGCTCCTGAACCATGATGTCCTCCCTGCTATCCTCAAAGAACACCCTCAGTTTGCACCAAGGTGGTGATGCCGTGTGTGGCAGCCTGAACTACTGCCGTGCTATACAAGGGTGTGATCTCTGCAGTATTTTACTTTAAGGACTAGTATTACTCTATCTCTGTATTCATTCCCATCTAGGGCTTGGGCAATGTTCTCCATCCCCACATTTTATTGTCTTATTGTCCAGGGGGAGGTGCCGCCCCCTCCCTTGTTGTGCTTTCCTTCCTGCCATTGTGTCTTTTTAATTTCATGGTGCTCCCTACACATGTATTAATAGTTGTATAATCACACTCTGTCCTGCCTGGGGGTTGGGATGGCATGTTCCTCCCTTCTCCCTTGTTGTTTACCTGCAACAATAAACTATCAATCAATCAATCAACTGGAGCTGCAGTTACAAAGGCCAGACCTGTGAGAAATCTCGTCACTTGTAACGTCAAGATTACTCTCAAGCTCAAGACCTGCTGTGGGAGGGTAAACAACACAGTGACCACGGCACGGCGGCGCTGGCAGGCCCGCAGCAACGCCTCGGCGCTCACTGGTGAGTGAAGGCCTGACTCCTGCTAGGGAAGGGAGTTATTAAGATTAGACACTATATGCTGTAGGGAAGGGACACCCCGTAGTAACAGTGAGGGAGTGGAAACGCTGGCACCAGTACATCACGGGAGCCACCCCCTGACACCCACCCACCGAGAAGACCTGGGAGTCCTGGTGACCCCTGGCCTCAAGCCCTCTGCACAGGTGATCAGAGCAGCAGCCTCTGCCAACTCGATGCTGGGCAAAATTAAAGGAACCTTCGCCTGCCTGGACGAAGAGATGCTGCCACAGCTATACCTACAAGTCCCTTGTGCGCCCCCGCACCGAGTTTGCCATCCAGGCCTGGGCCCCCCCACACCAGACAGGACATTGGTAAGCTGGAGAGGGTGCAGAGGAGGGCCAGCAAACTGCTGCCTACATTGGCTCACCTGCCTTATCAGGACAGACTCCACACTGGAGGATAGAAGAATCAGGGGAGACATGATTGAGGTCTTTAAAATTCTCAACAAGGTAGGGGAGAATGAAGACTTCCTGAAACTCACCCCCAGGCACACACACCTACGGACCAGAGGCCACACACTGATGCTGCTATAATCAAGGCACCATACACATGAAAGGAATTTGTTTTTCTCCTCCAGAGTTGTGAATACCTGGAATAAACTGCCAGATAGGGTCATCAATAGTGGCAGCATAAATGCTTTTAAAAATAACTATGACCTGCACGTTGACAACCTTAAGAGAAGAGGCATCCCCTTATGAGCACTAGCTCCCTTGCCTCTTAAGAAATCACTAATTAAGTGAATGCGCCAGTCCACGGCACTGCTGCACAAACCATGTAATTACCTCCTAGCGGTGATTTATAATTAGAGTCGTCACTGAGTGTAATGAGTACTAGGAAGATGAATGAAGCACCACATGGTGACTAGCACAGGGCTGCAAGAGACAGGCTCTGCTTCCCCTGGGCCTCCTCGTGCACTGTCTGCCTCAGGGACCGAGAATACTGGAGAATGAGGGTTGGCGCTTTGCTGACGGGAGGCACTTCTTGTAAAAACAAGATGGCGCCACTATAAACACTCGCCTGCACCACAACAGGCTGGGCCGACCATGAGGCCCCCACCAGTGGAAAAGCCTGATGGTGAATAGGCTGCGATGAAAAAAACAACAACAATGTAGCATAATTCTAGAAATCATCTGCAGGGGAATATTATATTGTATATTATATTTCCATTTTCACACCTGTTTTTACCAATAGAAACAGTAGAGAGGTGAAAGAAAGTTGAACCCAGACTTGGTCATAAAATACATAGTAGCTCTAAAAGCTGTACTCCTGAGTTCACCTCTCCAGAAAAAATACATGCCTGTTTTTCAGGACTTGTTCCTCACCAAACCTCTTCACCTTAGTTTTCATTCACAAAGTTTGGGTACGGTATATATTGTAAGTACAATTAATCAGTAACCCATGGTTGGCTGGTCCATTAGCCTTGATATTCTTTGCAGCCCTTCCTCCAGAGTGGCCCTGATTGCCACCATAACAAGGCACTCCTTTGCTGCCAGGTTACATAGGGCTGTTGGTTGAAAAATCTGTAAATATTTCCTTTATTACTGCTTCCTATTTTTTGTGTTTTTTCTTCCATTTCATAGTTTATTTGAGTGTTTTGAGGCTTCATTTGTTGTAGAGATGAATAATAGCAATTTCAATGGACAACTGGGTGAAGATTGGTAGTTATTAAAAATGCATAAACATCTTGTTTCTTACAATAAATGCTCTTCTGTTATCAAATATATTATCTACTAACCTACAAAACCTTTAAAAAAACCATTGGAAATAATGTAAAGATGAAAACAAGTGTAAAAATAGCCATGGAATGTGTGTGCTAACCTGCACGGCCGTAGGCGGTGAAATAGCTCAAAGTGACCTGCAGCATCCAAACCCCATGACTCACCATAGTCAAAACGTAATAGGAGTATTCATGCACTTACTGATGGGGTCTCACACCCCTGAACCCCCTTAGGGTCACTAAGAGACAGGTGAATATATAGCTACATGAACCTCGTAATGGTGGGGCTTGACCTCCCTCAACCACTCATGTGTTTCCACATTTCGTCACAGTGGGCATTGGTCATATTATTATTTATTTGCACAACAAATGATGCCTCAGAACACTTAAATGAACTAAAAAATATTATTAAATGGAAGAAAAAACACCAGTAATATGAAGCAGCAGTTAAGGAAATAAATACTGAAAAATCTGGTCATGTTAGGAGGGAGACTCATTACTTAACACTGCTGGCTTATAGTGCTGTGGTAGTCAAGCACATTTGACAGTTGAGTTTATATTATTTTGCTATATCTAATTCAGATACATAATAATTTTTGTCATAACCATGTCATTATTTTTTACATAGGTGTGACATTCTTCTGTCAACTGTGATGCACAATTGCTGCCATAGAGTTGCCTTGCATTGTGATTTAATATGATTATTCCTCCACTTGAGAAAGGAAAAAATATTTGAATAGTATTTGTGTTATGAAATTAATGGACATTCACAATAAGCTTGGTTAGATTTGTACCAGTATATTGTAACTCATGAAGGAATCTTAGCTTTTCCCTTAACCCTGAAACTCTTCCACTGTTTCTCTTTTTATCTTCATTTCCTCTCATCATAATCAAAAGTGAGGTATGCGATGCTTCTAAATTACCTTGAGAATTAAGTACTTACAACATTCGTACCTTTAGTTCATGCAAAATACTAGACTCACAAATATATCTTCCACTTTTTTTTTTATCTTCCTTTCCTCTCGTCATAATCTAAAATGGGTGCAGCGTTGAGACTGAGGCAAAAGGTTGAGAAAGAATCACTTTACTTCAGACAATCCATTACATTAAAAGCTTTTATGGAACAGAATGGATATGCCTTTTTTGAAAATAGTTGTTGTACATATGACTGAAGAAATATTTAGGGTTTAATGTCACTTGCAATACATACTTATCATTAATTCTTAATTGTATAACATGTAGCTATTTTACTTTTGAATGCAATTGTTTACTAACATCATATGGTTATTTTCAGCTGTGTTGGCAGCTCTGTTGTATTTGTGAAGTATGGACACTACCCTGCAAGGTCCTCTGTATGGGTTTTCATGTAGCACCCAAACCTTCCAGGGAGCAGCACAGTATAGATATTAAGGTTTGTAGCATTAATTCTTTTCTCTCAGCTTTGCTATAGTTACCTTGGGGGTTAAGATTGGTTTTATTAATGTTTCCATACCTTGTTTCCTACCTTACGAACTACTGTTGTATTATCATAGATGTCTTTGACTAACCTCCAAATATTTTGTAAAACTGTGGAAAACAACATCTGGACCAAAACAGGTGTGAAAATAACGATGATATGTTTGTGCTAACATGCATGCCACAGGAAGTGGCATAGCCTAAAGGGATGAAATGTGCAAACACAACCAGAGGTCAACCAGAGCTGAACCCCTTCCTCCCCTCCCTTTGGAGGCTGGATATATATTTTTGGTTGCCTTTTATTGATCCTAAGGAGGGGTGAGGGGGTCAAAGCCCCCCTGTAGCTGTTTATTCTTATTTATGGCATTACTACCAACATCAAGACTTTTTTTACCATAGCCACCCTTACTTCAGGTATTTTCTGTTAAAACAGGCCATCAGATATATGTGCAGGTAAACCACCAATTTACTACTGACTCACTTGGTTCCAAAGCTTTGCCATATTAACAGTGTTATTGGACCCTGCCTCCATGGAGCAGTGGTTGACGTGCCTGGTTACGACTCTGCAGGCCCAAGTTTGAATCCTGGCCCGGACAGTCATTATGCAGCTCACCCAGCTGTTCATCCTCCCTTTTGGGCTGGTCGATAAGTGGGTACCTGGGGAAACCTAGGGAAGGTAAACTGTGGCAATACCAGATTTCACATTGGCCTGTGTCTCGGGGTAATTGCTTTGTACCTACCACAGGCTCAAAGGCCAACGGTTCGGAGATGAGCACCGCAGCCACGCTCAGCTGTAGAGTATGCACCCACCTTTACTCTCAGGTGATGTAATAATAATCCATGAACAGACCTCTTACCCACTGATCATTCATCTTTAGTGTCTAAAACATCATAAGACTGCTAGCAACATCACATGGCAAACACACTGAAATACCAAGTTACCTATGCTGTGTGAACAGTCCAAGTAGCCGGGCTATACACAGCACCATCCCTGGTTGCGAAGTGAACTTGTTTGGCGGTCATGGAAATTTTAAGCTCTCTCTCGTTAATTATTTTGGACTAAAGGAGATGCTGGATCATCAGTTATCAGTAAATTGGTGGTATACTTGTAGATAGATAGTTAAATTAACAACCATACCAAAACTTTTGCATTCATGATGCATGGTCGTGATTGCAGTTACACTAAGGTACTCACAGATTTATATCTTTATTAAATGATTTGTCCTTAAATTTCAGATAATTGGATAACTTCAACTTTTTAGAGAGTGCCATGTTTGCTCGCCTCTCAAACATGTTTGGTGCAAATGATGATGAAGAACAGGGCCGCAACTCTCCATCCAGGAAAGCTGACTCCAAAAGCAGCAGTCAGGGAGGCACAAACCCCATGCACTCATTCAATGCAGCTCAGTGTCAAGTAAATATTTATCCTGTTCCTGTTTCATTTGCATGTTTCTATATAGAATGTGCTTTATTTTCTTACCAAAGAGTCTGGATTCACAGAAAAAATAGCAAGAGGAAAGAATGTAGTTTAATGAGTATGAATAGTTATATACTTTGGAAATATTGAAAGCACTGATGCATGTTAATTTAAATTCACCAAAACAAAAAGGAAGGTTTCAGCAAATTTGGAGTCATTAGAGTGCTGCCAGGTGTGAGATACTGTTGAGGTGTGAGATACTGTTGAGTGCTTTGTGAACCAAGTCACTTAGTGGATCAGTGAAATACCTGTTTGTTAAAATTAGACTACTAGGAAGTATGAAAGATCGATAAATGGTGTGAATGAAAGTCATAAGTTTCTCATTCATTCATTTGTCTTTGACGCCTGCTCCTAGGAGCTCCCACCAGGGGATGGCCACGGCAGAAGAGTTTCCATCTCTCTCTATCCAGACACTTCCTCCTTGCCTGCTCAAAGTTTCTCAAGGATCTTTCACCCCTCTCCCTGACATACTCCTGCACCCTATCTCTCCATTTCACTGGAGGTCATCCTCTAACATTCCCTCCCTCTAGCTCACTCACATACACCCTCCTGGTCATCTTACTTTCCTCCATTCGCTCCATGTGGCCAAACCACTTTAAAGTCTGTCGCTTCACTTCTTCCACCACTCCACACTTCTTCCCTTCACCCCCGTGACACATTCCAAAACGTTCATACACACTTTCATTACTCATTCCATCCATTCTACTTACACCACATGCACTCCTCAAATAACTCATTTCCACTGCCTGCACTCTAGACCTCTGACTTTCATTCCAGGCCCATGTTTTGCTTGCATATTTGAGGGTTGGTACTATTACTGTATTTCTCAAATTCCTCCATGCTCACATTTCTGCCATTCATGATTCATCCCAAAGACCCTACCACCTTTCTTCCTTGCAATGCCCTTTCTCTTGTCTCCTTCTGTACCACCATGCTTACACATAACTGATCCAAGGTACTTAAACTCATTAACCTCCTTCATTTCTTCACCATTCAAAATTATTTTGCATTCTTTTTCACATTCAATTCCCACTCTATATGGGCATACAAAATCCACGACCTCACTTCTACTCCACTCACAAACCATCACTTTACTTTTGTTGACATTTACTTTCAGCTTTCTCCTTTTACATACACTATCAACAACACTGATCAAATTTTGTAAGTCACTTTCATTTTCTGCAATGAGCACTGTGTCATCAGCAAATAAAATTGAATTCAGCACCCACTTCCTTCTCTCAGCGTACATTTTTACTCCAACTTCCCCAACTTTGCCCTTCATTTCTCTCATAACACCATCCATATAAATATTGAACAACCATGGTGACATGACACACCCCTGCCTCAAGCCCACTTTTATCTCAAAATGTTCACTTGTTTCTCTTAGTAAAATCTGCTGAACGTTACAGAGCATCATTTAATAGGACGTGGCTGATCGGTTTTTATTCTTTTCAGATAGACAATTCTGGGAGTGTCTTGGAGAAGATTGCTGGACTTTATGCTGAGCGATTGATGAGTGACATAGTGTTGGTTGTGGGCCCAAGAGAGTTTCCTGCCCACCGCCTCATTCTCTGTGCCTCCTCTGATGTCTTCCAGGTAAAGGGTGAATGCCATTTTCTAATGCATTGATGTTTGGCCTTTAGTTTGTTTATTCCATTCCTTGGAAAGATATAGAGTGTGTGGGGATTTAATTAAGTTTTTAAATGGGTTATAGGAAGTAACAAGGGAGATTGAGATGAAGTACTTATGTAGTTGATGTGAGAACACTCGGTAATGGCTATAAGCTGGATAAATTCAAGATTAAGAAGGAAATAGGCAAGAACTGGTGGTGGATAGTGAAACAAACTGAACAGAATGAACAGGTTGAGGCAGACACAGTTGAAAGCTTTAAATGTTGGTTAGATGTATTTATGGGTCGGAAAGGAATTTGGTGAATGACCCGTCTTCAGGATTTGCCATGCGTAGGCCATCTGGCCTCTTGTAGTTTCCTTATATCTTTGTGTATTTTTATGTAATTTTGAGAACTAAGGGAATAAGATTGAATATTATGGTTCAAAGTCAAACCTTTCCCATCAGTTTGAAACCCACAGCTTGGTTTCAAACTTTTTGTGAGCGACGATGGGACATTGCACATTTCCCCTGGTTTTGCCATGATTAAAACCATCGTCAGAACAAAGCTAAAAGTAGCTAATTTATGTGTGAAGAGTCCTGCTAAAGAGGTGAATATTGTGTCTTTCCTCTTTTAAGGTGATGCTGATGAATCCCCGGTGGAATGAGAGCCGAGAGCAGCGCATCGTGCTGCAAGAGGCTGCAGAATGTGTGGAAGTTTTTGAGCTTTTCTTGCGCTATCTCTACACAGGTCGTCTAAAGGTGTCACATGCCACCGTCCTCCCAATTTTAGCTCTAGCTGATAAATATAATGTTAAGGTAAGTTCTTGAAGTTAATGCTGAGATTATATAGGGAGCTGACTTAGTGTTTCAGTGGTCAGTCATCAATGATTGTGTCAATTCCTTTATTAGTTGGTAGCCTGCTTTGTAAAAAATCACACCGCTTATTAACACTACCAAATATAGCCCGTAGGACCAGAGTCGAGAGTCACACAGTCTGAGAGTCAAAGCTAAAAGCTGATAGATTAGTTGAGGTGAATGTTTGTGAATTCTGGATAATTGGAGCTGGATAAAGTGCAACGTTCCTCCGTAGGGCCCCAACTTAATCCTAAAGTGGGTGAGATTGTAGATCAAGCCAACATCTTTCGCCTTCTGTTCATGAGCTGTCATGATAATTTTACCTCCAACCAGTCTCCCACAAGCAACATGAAAACCAGAGGCCAGGTCCTGAGGTGTGTCAGAGACCCTCAACTACTTAGTTATATGACAGTTGGAAGAAGGAACTGCTCTGTAAAGAGTAACAAAATTACAAAAGCATGTGGCCAACCATAGCCACACGATCACAACAACAACTACTGAGGGACAAAAATGATGCCTAAGCCTATCCCCATGCTCACACAGACGCCCAGCATCATGGAGCAGCAGGAGGTGGATTAACCTGGTAGCAGCGACGGGCCAAATTTGTGGCTTTACTGTGTAGTAGCGACGGGCCAAATTTGTGCCATGTTCTAAACCCCCCAAAATAGATGATACATAATCTGATCACAAATGCTTTGATATATATTATGAAATGGTTTGTGTGAGTGATGATTTTTTCTCATTTTTCTCGCTTAGAGGGACCATTAAGAAACATGATCCTCGCTGCTACTGAGTTAAACAAAGCCGTCTAAATACAACCACAGAACCTTCGAACCTCAATAACAGCTAAACTCAAAAAACGCCTTGCTACTCATGTATACTTTTACTACATTACACGGCCCACATCACAGCCGTACTTTATCTGTAGACACATTTTTTGAAGAGGTTTTCCTTCTTATTGACTTACTCAGTTTATTTTTAGTGTCTACTTTGGCACTTCATTTTCTCTCTTAGTCAATAAATGTATGATGGTGTTTGTCATTGGTATTTTAGCAGTCTAGCAAAAAGTGGCTACCAGGAAAGAATAGGATGCAACCTATTCATTCAGCTTTATAAAACACTTTCATTTCAATCAGTCAGACAGATAAGATATTAGAATGAAGATTTTGTTGGACTTTTCAGCAGTTTCCAAGTTTTCACCAGGTATTCACTCTTGTATTGGTTTATTCACTAATGGTGTTTACATTTATTTTGGGACTCCTATTCTGTGTCAGTTATACTATGTCACGATTTCAGGATCTTATTGAGACGTGTGTGAAGTACATGAAAATGAACATTGTGTCAGCATCACAACAAAACTACTTGATAGCATGGCTTCAGTACACCCTCACCTGTGGCCATTCAGATATCTCCTCGGTGTGCTTAAATCATTTTAAGTGGAATCTGGAGCAGGTGGCTACACATGAAGACTTTGCCTCCTGCGACTTGGACCTGCTGACCACAGTGCTGGCAGAGCATGATGTTGTGGTTCATGATGAAATGACTCTCTACAAGTGAGTAATGAAGGCAAACTTTATAGAGGGACTTTCCTCATGAATATGGTGCTTCACTGTTTGAGTTCTTTAATTGCATTATCCATTTTTCCTTCTATATCTTTCTTTGAAGTGACAAAAGGTTGATAAGAAATGATTAACTAACTATGGCAACTTTCATGAGTATAACCCATGCAAGCTTTGGAATTGTATGTTGTGTGTATTTTGTGCATTATGACAACAGGTTTCAGTAGTATTTGACTCATGGATAAGGGAAATAGATACCTTATTTCTGGAATGTAGGATCTGGATGTTCCGTTCATTGAAGAGTAAATGTCATATAACTTATTTAAAACAGGATATATAAGATACCTTGCCTGCCTTATCATGAACACTTGAATAAAAGGAACTGAAAGGTTTGCACATTAAATTGAAAATATTGAGATTAATGGTGGTACAATGTGTTTTAGTTTGTTAAATTATTGCTATTTAATGTCAGAAGCAAATATCAGGCTTTTTTGTTTCCTGTTATTGTTACCCTTGATATACTTTTGTTAGGAGCTGGAACATGACGACATTCAGAATAGCTCAACCCCTAATGGACGCAAAAAATCTAAGAGTTGTCTCCAGAGAACGTAAAAAACAGCTGTCTTTCAAGTACATTTCTTGTAAAACCTCATTTATTAAACATTTACAGCATTTCAAGCCGGTTCTAATGATATAAATGTTTTATAAATTATTCTTGTAATTACTCTGCAAATTATGATAAACTGAAAATAAGTTGAATTTTCATATTCATCGGACAAAAATATTCATAGAACAAAAGTTGTAGATATCTAAGAGACAAATGCAAAATTGTAAAATTTTATGAAAAAATCAAATTGTACCAACATCAAGGCAGGTCAGAAGTGGCATGATATGGTGGGTTGTGCCCATACATACTTCAGTGGCTTTAGAACTTTCCACAGCTTTTAGCACCTGATTTTAAGGTGGTGCGATGAGTCCTACGTACTGGGGTTTTGTCATTATCTGAGTCAGACAATTTATGAATGGGCAAGGCAGCTGGGGCAGGTGGATGAGGGCCTCATGGCTTGATGGGGATTGAAGTGAATCCCGGAGGCAAAGTACCATCGTCAGAAAGGTCAGACTCTGACGATGAGAGATGTGGGTCGTTCGCACCTCATTCACTGTTACTGGACACGGCAAACTCACTTGATATATCCAAGAGCGTGTCCTTTATCCATCAAAACTAGCTGTGTGAATGAACCTCTAGAGTCTAGACCTATGTATGCGAGTATTTAGGCATAAGGTTGTTGATTAGTATATTCAGATGAAAAACAATAGCGAAGGTCATGAGGAAACAAGGAATAGAAAAGAAAATGGAGGGGTCCGCATGCGGGACATTCGTCCTTTTACGAAACCCACAAATATTTCTGCCTGTGGGTCACTCGTCCTTTAGGGGTTAAGGAAATCTGTTTGATTTTGTTACATGACAAATTTAGAAACATGACGTCTTTGTTTCAGCATTGTTGTATCATGGCTCCATCAGCAGGCAGAAAAAATCCTGAGCCCAACACCTGTACAGACCCCAGGGGAGCCACCCACAAATCATGGCTCCCACACTCCTGGCACCAGCTCTGCAGTCCACTGTTTTCCTCTCACCCCACCCTCCATCACCGCAGCTTGTTGCAGACTCCATCTTAGGCGAGACTCCACCACAAGCTCCTTTGACTATGGTGACCGCATGGAATGGCTTACGTATGAGGTAAGTTTTTGTTTGATGAACTCAGGTGCCATGTGGTAGCAGTTGTTTTATCACAAGCTTAGTGGTCAGGTGAATACTAACATTTTCTTCATTTCTGTATAATGACGATATAGAATTTTAAAGTTGGTATTTCCCTATATCACATTGACATCATAAGGGTACCATTAGTATGTGATGGAACAGTAAATCCTGTTGGTTTCTCCATTGCTTTACATCTTTTAGAAAATCATTTTTCTGTTATTGATAAAACCAAATAGTGTTCTCAATAGTAAAAGATATCTGAAAATAGAAATTTTAATTGTAGAAAAATCTTCAGTTTGTATGAAGAATTGATGTGTCAGGTGCAAATGGAGTACCACCCCACTGGTAGGTATTCAAACTGAGAAATATTTAGAGCTGAATTCTTGAGTGGATGATGCAGAAGATTGTGATGAGAAAAGGTAGAGCTGATGAACTGCAGCTGTACCCTTGAATGGGTACAGGCCAGTAGGGGCATGCAATGAGTAGAAGGTATAATTTTAACAATTTGTCACCTGGCTTGGCATAGATAATAAAGTGCATAAAAAAAAAAATTATGAGTTTAATGTTTTGCACTATGTTTGTTGTGTAAGAAAATGCTGCATAGTAATACCCACTACTAACTCTGACATTTTTTCACATAGGAGCCATATCCTTCTTCACACTTTCTATTGGACTACACACTCATGATTGCTATTTTTTCATTGTTAACCCATCAGGTGATGAAGTTCGTCCGATTCCCAATGATGACCCCGAGGCAGTTGGCTGAACTGTTGCTGGTGCCACTGACCATCAAGTACAAAGAATTCTTTGTCACACGCATGGCCATCGGAATGTCATTTCACTCAGGTACTTAAGACAGCATTTCAGTTATTTTCGATACAGCCAAATAGACCATTAATTTATATTGTATAATATACTTTCACAACATATTTAACATCCTTTTTATCTTACTGGTGAGAGTATTGTTATGTTACAACACACTGAGGACATCTCCAGAATTATGTATTTACTTTTACTCTTTATTAGTCTCCCATTCCAAGGTGATATTTCTTATGATGGGGAGGTTGAAGAAGATTTAGTGTGTGTCATCACATTTCAGAAGCTACTACAATGGGTTTGCATCTTCTGTCTTGTTGGACACTAGTAGCCTAACCTAGAAGTGTTATCTCAACTAAATATGAGTTAATGAATAGGGAATAAGTGTTTGAACTAAAGGAAATTTTGTGTTCCATGGGATTTTTTATAAGCTTTATTATTTTCTCTTTTTATGTATTCTGTCTGAAAATCTTACTCATAAGATGAAATTGAATATATAACGCATAGAAGATTGATATGTGGAATAAATGTACAGTGGCAGTGTCGTAACCATGAGGCCAAGGAGTTGACTACAACCACTTTTCTCCCCATAAAGAAGCTATTTCAGAACGTGATGACACCAAAGACCAGTTTTTGGGATAATGCTCTTCCTTTTATTACATTATTATATTATTATTTAGTTTTTACATTGTGATGTAATTGTGATTTTCAATTAAAACACTTTCAGGCCAGTGGGAGCGTGTGAGAGAAATAATAAGGGATCCTGAACCATCCAACCGCCTCTTGTTCACCCCGCGGCTGTACACAGCGGAACAGTGGAGTGCCAGCCTCACTGTGGATAACTTGCCTGGCCTTCCAGCCTATCACACTCGCACTTTGGTGTTCTCTACTCCAGCTTCTGCCTCAGAGCTGGACTGTGATTCTCAACTAGAATGGATAGTTGAACTTTATCCTAAGGTAATTTTTCTTTATTCGTAAATTCTAAGATAAAGAAAAGAGGTTAATCTCCTCTTCATTCTTTCTTTAGTCCAAGTATATGTTAAAATAATTATATTGTCTTTAGTTGTTATGTATTAACATCAGTAAGTTTCATGACCTGTTTGTTTTTATTATTTCTCTTTGCACTTTAGTTGAAACCTTAATACATTATAAACAGACATCAACATTTTCATTCAAGGCTTTGATTTCCTGTTGCTTCATCCATTTTCAATATAATGTGAATTCAATACAAGGAATGAAATTTCACACATTTGTCAAATATGCAATGTCTTCTTGATCTGTAGGTGGAATCCCAGTACATATGAGCCTTAATCATCAGAAAAATAACAATTTAACCATTATTCTGTGTTTACATAAGTCAGGTGCCTACCACATGGGCCTTTATTCACAGGAATTATATATGCATGCGTTGGTGTGTGCATGCGCGTGTGTGCGTGTGTGTATGTATTTGAGTGTGTGTGTGTGCGGGTGTGTGTGTGTGGGTGGGGGGTATTGTTTGTGTGTGTGTGGGTGTGTCCTATTAGTTATTTTATATTTTAATAAACTAACCAGTGATTTACAGAGTCAGTGTAACATTAATTCTGTTATTTTTCAGGGTGTATGGTTTAGAAAGTTTTACCTAATAGTGTGGCAAGGAACAGTTGAGGTTCCTGAAGCTGTATTAAGGACAGTCCGACTGGCAGTTACAGCGAAGGATGTGGAATATGCCAGAGTGAGAGTGGCAGTTCTAGTTTTTGCAGTTCAAGAAGGGATTGAATATATAGTTAATGTGGTATCTACTAACTACATATTTTCTACCGATGACAACTTACTGAATCTGGACGACATTCTTCCCTTTGACAACTTGAACAATCCTCCTGTAAGTATAAAGTTTTTTTTTTTTAAATATACATATCAAGTGCAAGAATAGTAATGAAATGTGCAAACCATCCATCTGCGGCAGAGTAGCCCAAAGCATTCCTCGGCAGCTCAAACCTTCTTGAGTCTTCCTTTAGTCAAAATGCAAAAGGAGTGTTGAAGCTCTTTCCTATGGGGGAGCTTTGACCTCATCTACCTTCTTGTGTTGCAACATTTAATCACTTTGATCTACTCCATTACATGCAATTGTAGGTGCTTGAACACACATTTTATTACCACTTTCACACTAGTTGTGGTCCTCTCTTTTGTTTTCCAAGAGATTTGAAATTTGATAGAGAACATATATGACAGCAGTAGTTTAGTAGAGATCTTTGATTTAGCCATACCATACCCAGTTAAAAATTATCATCCTTTTTTCACTCCTTTACTTAGAAATTCTATCTTTTTAAATTTCTAAGTTAATATAATTTACTATTCTTTGTGGCTCATGGTTAAAGTTATGCATTAAAAGCTCTGTCATCCACATTTGCTTTACCTACAGTTAATGTTATCTGCATGGGGACTCAAATCTGTAAACATAATCATTATCATTTTCATTTTTATGTCAATTGATCCCTTTTTAAGGGGTTGGACGTTGGATGACTTTTATTGTCATCAGTTTTGTTTGAGCAGCAGTTTTATTGCCTGACAGGCAACCCTTCCCATTTATTCAGGGGTGGAACTGGCTCTTAGTTGGGCTGGCTTGCCCCTCATATCCTTTCAAGGTGTGGTTGTCAGGGATTTATCCACAGCAAGCCGAGATGTGCAAAACTATCAGATACATAATTTTGATACTAGGTTATAAGGTCTAACATGACTACATTCTAGAAGTATATTTTCTGAAATGATGTAAAGATGTAGAGATATACATATTTAAGTATGGGATTTTACCATTTTTGTTGCTAATGTCATGTGTTTTAATTCCATTGATATTTGTCTGTTGTCAGGAAAGGAAAAGATACTTACAAGAGCCCTGCGACTCCCTCAAGATTCATATCGTCATCAGCCCTCTCAGTGACCCCAAGCTGGGTGCTGCAGGAGTCACTTGATGATTCCACCTGTGACTAGACTCATCATCTCTTTCTGCTGTGTGATTTGTGATGTTTGTTGTGATGTCTGTCATTGTAGTGCTTCTGAATATCTATTAATATAGAAACTGACTTTAAATACAAATGTTTTTTTAAGTGTTTGTGTCGGAAAGTACTCCTGGTTCCAGTTACATTGCAAAAGTTTTGTACATTTTTTTTGTGTGGTGACGATTCTTGAAAAATTTTCTGTGATGACTAGAACCCTGCTTAGAATTTGAGCAATTTTTTTATATTCTTACTAGCAGCTAGTAGGTGACCCCATTTAATATTTTGTGTGAGTTTTTTATAGCTTAGTTTTATAAATCTCATGACAATATGCATATATTTTTTTATTCACTGTTGTTTGATGCAAAAAAGGTTTTAATTGGTAAACTGAATAAAGGAAGTTGAGCATGAAGTTTCACTCATAGTTTAGGAAAAAAAGATAGCTATTTAATTTCTCGTGTTTGCTAGTTGTGTCATATTGTGTCACTATGGAATTATCCTTTTATTATTGTACTTATATATGAAGCTCAAAATATGCAAACCTATTTACATATTTTCTATTTTGCTTCACTTGTTTCTTTATCTAAACATTTTGTGTTTCATTATGTGCATGGTAAAGATGCTTGGATTTGAGGGCATTAATGTTAAGGCTGACAGTCTTATGAGTTTTAGAAGTACTGCTAATTGATAGTGTTCTTTGTGACTGATATTTTCTTTCCAAACTAGGTCATGTTTTAATTTCATTTTAGTGTTCTGTAAAGTATGTGACTCCAAATATCATGAACATGCATTCAACATGTGACTTATCAAGCTCACAGTTTGGCATGAACTTCAGTGACCCCTTTATTCATTGCAGAAGTACAACATTGATATACTGTATCATATTGATATTTCAGGCATTAAGCTGTAAGTATAATGCTGTCCCTTAGAATTTATGGCATAGCATGATATTGTTGATAAAATTACTAGCTTCTTGTGATAAAACTAAAATCTAATGGATTGTTTCTTTACCTTTTACTGTTAAAAGGTTACATCCAGTACAATAGACAGACCAAGTTAAACTTCATTACATTGAAGCTTTACTTGAGATAAACTGAAACAAAAATTATATAGGGAAAAGTGATGGAGATGGAGGTACGGGGCAGAAGGAGTGGAAGAGCACTCAGTAGAGATAGATGGACTATGATGGGGAGGAAATGAGAGAAAAGCAGCCATCAGAGGAGGTTGTTTATATGGGTGACAGGAGTGGGTGAAGAAGAGCTGTCAGAAATATCGACCCCCATATTGAAATGGGAAAATATGTACTGAGAAAATGAAGAAAAAATATTGTATGGTTGATAAATGTGAGGCAAGAGATTTTTTTAAAAATGGAAGATGGATGAGTTGGAGATGACCAAAACTCATTTGAAAGAGTCATAATAGGAATGTGACGATGAGGCTGTAAATGCATTATAGGAAGGTATAAAAAGGTGTGTAATTTAGGCAGGAGGAAAAGAAAGGAATGGGGTTGCATTAATAATGTTGCTCAGAGTTGTGGCTAGGCAAGGTTGGTGAGGCTTGAGGATAACATAAATAACTCTGGAGTTAGGGACAGAAATGTGTGTGGCATGTGTGTGTTCTCCAGTTATTTTTGAAAATTGTAAAGGTGATTGTAAATTGCAGAAGTTTTGGGAGGATCTGTTAATGACTGTCTGGTGAGTTTTGAACAGGGAGAAGTGCTACACCATGGGCACAAGAAATTGAGATTATTGCCTGCTTTAAACATATTTTGCTGGCATTAATTTGCCAGTTAGTAATAATTAATGCATGTAAAGAATTACCAAGTAATACAGGAAAATTTATCCTAAGCGTTCAGTCATTTACTCACCAAAAATGATGTGTTCTTTGATGAGGACCCACCATGGACAGGTTTGCCATCCTCAGGCCGGAACCCTCGTCACCGGCAGCCTCATCACCAGTGTCATCCTGCTGCAGGCATGAGGTCTGTTAAAGTGTTTATTTTATAATTATTAATTTAGTTTCAAGAACAATTATTATTATCATTATGTGATTAATCCCAATTACAATTAATTTTGTAGGCAATGCCAGTAATCATAACACTTGACTGCTTTGAAGAGGATCTTAATGTCTGTTCAAAGCACTGATTACAAAACCACAATTTTTTTTTTATCAAACATCAATACCATTTGAGCAACAGTACAGGCCACAGGCTATAGTGTTTTTTCATTCTACCTTATCAGAGGAAAAAAATTAAGACAGACTGTCTGAAGTCTAATATAAACAACGCACAAGGAGGTATCTTTTCTACTGTAGCCTATTTTATTATTACTACTACTACAGTTGAAAAATTGACATCTATTACTATTACACTCATAGTTTGTTACTATTACTTATTGTTACTTCTCTTAACCTCTTCATCATGCTCGTTATTATGTAGCTTGCAGATGTCATTATCACCTTGCAAGCCTGATGGCGTATGCTGCACCAGCATGGCCTTTCTGAGTTCTGGATGAGAGCTGGTACAGGCGACTCCACTAGATACATTCCTCTTAACACACTCGCACAGAAGATCGGGGCCCCGTGTGATGTACTGCCTGCAGTACACACTCTATCTGGCTGCGACACAACAAGCAAGTTTGGTACGAAAGCTGCAGCTCTGAAAGCTGACCCAGTTGGCTTCCTACAAGGATTTGGACTGAATCCCAATGACCCATGCCTTGATGTGACAATGGCAAAAGCAGAAGCGTATCTAGTTCAGGTTTTGAAGCCAGGGTCTTTATGCAAAACAACAGATGAACTAAGATACCAGATATATCATCAAAATAAGGCTGTGGCAATCGATCAGCTACCACCAACCTCGACCTCCACTATGGGGCATATTCGTAGAAGCTTTCGTGCAGCACACTTGCAAATGAATTAACTGTCTCACTGGAACTTCTCTTGATCCAAACCTGTATGGCTTCAGAAAAATGGATGGCTTGCTGATGCCTGACAGCTGCATTCAGATGCTTCCAGATGACATCGCCTTAAGCTGTAACTTTTTTTTTTTTTTTTTTTTTACGTCGCTGCCTGTTGCGCCGGTAGGCATCTTCCTGGTGGGTCCTGATGGTCGGCCCAAGGCTTCTTCCAGGTGGGGCCTGATGGTCGGCCCAAGGCTTCTTCCAGGTGGGGCCTGATGGTCGGCCCAGCCCGTTCTGGCGCAGGCGAGTGTTTATAGTGGCGCCATCTTGCATTGGCTCATGCTGCCCCCCGGAACTCGTTCTTGATTCGCTTGGACGGCTTCCTCTAGAGTCCGGGTTGATGGGTGGTCTTCAGGACAGCATGTGGGTAGTTTTAAGCCACTCGGCGGTGACTGAAAAATCCGAGTGGTAGCGTGGGGATTCGAACCCGCGTCGTCCATCACGCGGTGAATGTGAGCCCAGTACTCTACCAATTCGGCCAGAAGTGCCAGAAGTGCCAGAAGTGTGCATACAGGAAATTGTAGACGTCAACTAGCACCATGCTGTGTCTTTTGCAAACGTAAGTCTGACAGTTCCCAATGTATGAATCCCAATGAACTGTGAAAAGGCCAGAATAAAGATAGGCGTAGCTTATGACATTACAGGACACATAAATGACTGTCACCATACAAACTTAAAATTTCAAAATTCAAAATCTTTATTGTCACAAATACAATAATATACATAATTACTCAGTTTCAATTAATTCATTAACAGATACGTAGTGTAAGCAAACACTGAGGGGGGTCCTGTGTGCACTTGTAGGTCACATAAGTTACTCAAGAGCCCTGCCAAGTTGACGGCACCTTTTTTTTCGTGGCATACGATGTTTTTTCACATTTTTGCAGCCATTTTGAAAATCCAAGATGGCTGCTGCACTTAGTCTATTTAAACATGAAATACCATATTCTCCATGCCCCAAAACCTATGTATAGACACCTAGATCATCTTTGTACATGTGTTAGATGTCCTATATTGGTCTATTATTTTGCCCTCGGCAGCTGTATTAGGGGTATATAATTATAAAATAATGATTTCCCAAGTTGCTACCATGATCCAGCATGTCTACCCAAGTTTTTTTTACTCCTGAAGTGGTCTCTTACATCAAACTTTTGAGTAACTTAGGGGACCTACAAGTGCACACAGGACCCCCCTCAGCAAGAGGACTATTAGGGGAAGGTGTGCAGGTCTGACACAAGTGTGCTTAGTTACAGTGGACGACCCATATAGCTGTGAAACAGCCAACAGAAATACATGAAGAGTGTGTGCGAGTGTTTGAAAAGCGCGGTGAAAAGCAGGGCCAAATATGGCGTCCAAATCTTAGGCTGTCGGTACTCTCTCTATCAAGGGACTCTAATGAGACCCACTCACTCGCCTGACTTTAGAGTTTGAGGTAAACAATCTGGGTGTGGTGGCGGCAAGAACCCTCCCTGAACGCATCAATAATCCTTTGACCTGCCCATGCACCCTCCATGACGTTTGTTGTTTTTAGGCTTCGAGTGGAATCTGCCCCAGACTGGGTGGACGATTCTTTCAGCAGTGTGGTGCCTCGTGGTGCTTTCCCTCGATGGGCAGGGCTGGGATGACCTCCAGCCTGTGCACCGCTGCCTAGCGCAGGGCTATTAGCAAGGAGACTATTATAGTCTCCTTGGCTATCAGTGATGTGTGACCTTGGCTTTGGACATGGCGAGTGTAAGCATAAGGATGGCGGGCAAGGGATCGTATTACTATCAACCCCAGGCATTGCAGTGTGGGCAGTGTAATGTTATTTTCGGCACTAAGCATCATCCTGATATTTTCGACCTCGATTACGGCTGCTTCCACCACAGGGTCACACGTTCGTCTGCCAAGATAAGCTGCAGGGCTGCTGCAAAAATGTTGGGGGCGGTCATTTTGTTATTACATCAGCTGATCAAGCCGTGCGAAGTACATTGTGTGGCGTCGAATATCATCCTTCCGTCATAGTCCATCCCATCCTGAATACATACACAGGGTGGGTACTGTGTCTTTTGACAACTGCTTGTCGGGAACTGTCCCACCCAAGTTTATTTATATTATTATCATGTATATAACTAAGATATTAACAATCACTCTTCTTCTTCTTGTGACCTGTTCCGCTTTGCATCGCTTTTAAGGTCCTCCTTGGTGCTTCTTTACATTTAGATGCTTCACTTCGTTACTCTGTGATAGTAACGATTGGGTTCCGCGATGCGCAGTTCAGGATGGGATGGAGTATGACGGAGGGATGAGATTTGACGCCACACACTGCACCAAATGGTTCAAGTAACTAAGCATGACGAATCGCCACAGTGGGCATGAACCCCCCTTATCGACGTGTATAGGGAACCCCTCATGCACCTTACCCCGCCATGCCCTGGAGTGCGGCACCTCCGTCACCATCCAAGGTAAGTTTATTTTTTCTAAGATATGTTTTTTTTTGCCATTGTCTGATGATGCCAAGTTGGAGCCGAGCAGTGGGTGAAGATGCGAGGGGGAAGGGGAGGCAGCCCAGCAGCTCGGTAAATATTCATAAAAGACTCCCCTAGCAGAAGTTTAGTTATGGGTTTATAATACACCGAAACTTTGCCTTCTCTGAGGTAGAATTTTTTTTTATTTCCCTTATTGCCTCTTCTTATATTTTTGTTTTTTCTTCCATTTGGTATTTTTTCTAGTTCACTATAGCGTTTAGGCATCATTCGTTGTGTAAATGAATAATAACCATAATATGACCATGACAATCTTGACCCTCCGCGCATCGACTCCACAGCCACCATGCCGTGTGCAGGCTATTCTCGGTTAGATGTAGTTAGGGTAGGTCAGGTTAGGTTAGATTTACTTTAGTTATATTTGTTATGTTTATTTTTTTATGATGAATGCGTGTGAAAGGTGAAGTGTGAAAGTGAGCCGCGGGGCAGGTCAGCACCCACATTTCATGGCTATTTTCACCGCTTTTCATCTCTACACAATTTTCCATGGTTTTCCAGGAGGTGTGGAGTTAAGTTGAAAATATAAATGACAACAGGAGAGCAGTTGGTGAAGTAGGAAACGAGATATCGGTGCGTGAATGATATCTAAGTGTCACGGTCATTAATATCATGGTTATTATTTATTTGCATAACAAGTGAGGCCTCAAAACGCTCAGATGAATTTAAAAACTATTAAATGGAAGAACAGAAAAAAAATCACCAGAAACAGGGAGCGACAAAAAAAGGAGTGAGGTAAAATTGCAACCTTCCTTCCTTGGTGTTCAATTTCTTTATAGAGTTTATTGGATAGGCTTGTCGATCAAAGTCATCAATCAATCAATCCTGCGGCATTAATTTAGCATTAGGATCCCCCCCTCTCAGCCACATCTTTCACACCCACACCCACCCTCCCAGCCACATCCTCACACCCACACCTGCCCGCCCAGCCAAGGGAAAACACCTGCCGAGCGTCCCGCATTCCGCATGTAGTGCACAGGTGCGCTCCTTCCTTTACCAATTCTTTCCCTTGTCTTCTCTTCCTGCCTGATTGTTTCCACCACCGCCGCCACCTCCTCTCTCTCTCTCTCTCTCTCTCTCTCTCAAGCCTACAGTGGGGTAAGGACCAATAGGACATAGTATAGGTGTCAAAATTGCGTCAAACCTTAAATTCTCTCAGCATTGAATTAAAACAGCTAATAAAACGAGCAACGTTAGGCTTCATTAAAATAAATTTCTTATTCAGGAATACATATGTAAAACAGTGCCACTCTACAATAATTTGGTCAAACCCTACACAGAATATGATCTGGTCTTCCCATCATGTGAAGAACTTCGTTAAATAAGGTGTTCAGCGTAGGGGTAGGCTAAAGTTAATATCTTCCTCTCTTATGAAACGTTACGATGAAAGGCTGTCGACTCTAAACATGTTGTCTCTTGAGAAACATGGTCTCCGATAAAAAGGATGTCGAATCTTTCAAAATACGCAATGGTTTTACGAATGTAGACAAATCCAATTTTTTTTCTTTAATGTTCGATGACATGTTTCGAACTGGAAATAATGGCATAAGACTCACCAACTTTGTAGCACGACAAAGGAACAAACTCCCTCCTGCAATAGTACACTGCAACACGAAAAACTAAGTCGACTGCCACTTCCTCCGACTTAAAATTCGCTAAAGCAGAAATAGAGTTTTGTTGTAAGGTCTGTATTTTTAGACGCCTCTGCATCTCATATCAACTATTTCCAAACGCAAAAAAAGGAGATTAATCGAGTTTTCATGTGCGTTTTTTCATGTTCATGGTACAGAAGAAGAGTCAGACTACCACCAGGGTCGTTCATATACTCCTGGAAATGTATAATACGCCAACGAAGGCTTTGTAAAATATGTGTGCCTTGGGACCGAAATGTTCAAGAATACAGCCCTAAGTAACTAATTTGATTCGTTGTAGTTTCACTTAATTAGGTGTAACAGATCACCATAGGGGCTGTGTGGTCTGGAAATCTATGTAAATCTCTCTCTCTCTCTCTCTCTCTCTCTCTCTCTCTCTCTCTCTCTCTCTCTCTCTCTCTCTCTCTCTCTCTCTCTCTCTCGTGTGATTTTAGTTTGTCCCCGTTAAGATTATTTTGGCATAATCACTTTGTATCATGATCATCATTTATTCCATATTCGTGTGGTGCTGTACTTCCATCAGGATAAGTCTTTTTATACCCACGCGAAGGATAATCGCACTGATTAATTTAGGTGTCGTTTGCTTTGTCTGATTTCTTTAGGCCAACTTGTTATATTTGAATCTGTGGCCGCGTCTGTCTTTCTTGCTAAGTATGCTCAAATGCATTGGGTATGTATGCATGCATGTATGTGTGTATGTATGTATGTATGTATGTATGTATGTATGTATGTGTGCATTTGAGCAAACACATGAATGTATGGTTGTATGAATAAATGCATATATGTATGGATTTTTTGTAGTATGTATGTATGTATGTATGTATGTATGTGTAAACTAATTAATGGCTGTATATATATATATATATATATATATATATATATATATATATATATATATATATATATATATATATATATATATATATATATATATATATATATATATATGCACCGAAAGTGGGCAGTTATGCTGTGACCGTTGCAGTAATCACTTGTTGGGAGTCGTAACTTTGCCAAGGGAGTTTTGGAAGCAATCGCAATCCAACTTCTACAAGCATTTCAAGCGCAAGCGCCCAGGCAACGTTGTTTTCTACAACAAATGAAATATCGGGTAAACAAAGTGGACAGCGTCTCCCGCGGCAGCTGCTTACCTGCGGGTGTTTTTAGTTTATATAAGCGTGACCGTTGTATGTTCATGTTTTACGAGCATTTTTTTTCTGTGCAAATGTAGCGGGAATGGAAGATGGACCATATTCTTATTTTACATTCTACTTTATGGTAGGTAGAATTCAATGTCCGGTTTTAGCCATTTTTTTCCTTATTTTGCCACAGCCGGCCCTGAGAACCCTTCACCAGGTCCACATCCCTTCCTCTCCCTTTAATGCATTCCTCCTCTTTTCCCTCCTCTCTGTGTATGAATATGCTAATGACTTTCCTACTTTCCATTCTCTTTATATGTTTCCTACTTTAATCTTCTCCTCATCTTTTTTCCTCTTTTTCTCCGTTCCTCCTTACTTGGTAGACCTCCCCTCCTTCCCTCCCCTCCCTACCTTCCTCTTTTCCCGCTGCATCCTCATTCTCTACCCGACTTCTCCACAGCCACCTTGTCCCTCGTTTCCTCTATCTCAGCATATCTCCCTCAATCCTTTCCCTTCTCCACTTCCCTTCTCCCTCTTAATCCCCTTCCCCCTCATCGTCCTCTCCTCCTCGTCTCAGGTTCGGCAGGAAGTCGTCGCCGTCTCTACTTCCGGTTCACATTATTTTTTGTCTTGAAAGCTGTGGCAGGCTAGATATTTCTACCTCTCCTCGTGAACACCTTGATATGCCATCTTCAAAACCAAGTGAAAGCCAGCAGCCATCCTCGTCCTCCTCCTCTTCCTCCTTTTCATGTCGATCCAACATTCAATTGAAGTTTAAATATTATATGAATGATTAGATTTTTATTCATAAACTGCGTGTTATTCCCTATGTCAGTTAGAAATATTCAGTTTCGTTCATTGTTTGGTAACATGTTCCAGCAATACGGCCTCTCACAGCCATAACCGATTGGTATAATAGTTAAGTCTTGTTGTTGATGTCGTCGTTGATGGTGGTGGTGTCGGGGTGCTGCTGTAGTTTGTGGTTATTGTAATAATAGTAATAACAGTGATAATAATACTGATAACTCTTGTATAATAACTCTTGTAAGAATATTGTTAACGCCATCATTGTTGTCACTACCATCATCATGTTTGTTACCTTGCTTTGCCATAACAAGTGTGGTGACAGAGCAGCGATGGTATCCCCTGAGAGCCCTGAGAGACAACTGGCACCGTCATTATATGCATACGGCTCCTGGCACACACACACACACACACACACACACGGGAAGCGGGAGGTTATGTAGAGTGTTCTGATAGGATCTCTTGAGCAGCGTGAGTCTCCGAGGCCGCCAGGAAGCTGAGCCTAACGGGAGGACTTGTGAGCCGGTGAGGGTGTTGGCAGGCGAGGGGACACACACACACACACACACACACACACACACACACACACACACACACACACACACACACACAAACAAACACATTTTCTTATCATTTGCACACAGGCGTCGGCAGGGAAGCAGAGATAAGTCGTGAACGAATTAAAGAGAAGGGAGGTGGAAGTTAGAGATATATTGATTTGGTAGCGGGGGATAAGATGGTGGGATGAACGTGTCGGCCTTACATGCAGTACTCGTGATGTTTGTCAGCTGAGGTTTCTACTGGGATTCAGTAAGTTGACACGCAGCCACAGTGCCGTCATGACACCAGGTGGGGCGGGGGTGACCATATAGGAGTCTAACACCACAGCTTCGTCGATTACTCTGCTGGGTTGGGAATGCATTTTTCTCCCTCTTGAGGATAAAGTATTTTGTTATTATTGTGTTTTTGCTTCGTTTCAAACTTTGCAATAATAGTCGACGTGTTTAAAGTACTCCCAGTTTATTTGATATGCATACTCTTAAGCTGTTTTAAATGCTTCAAATCACAATGGTAAGAGAGTTTAAAGGGAAGGTGGTTTCTTACTCCTCCTCCTCTTCTTCCTCCTCCTCCTGAAACTATCTAAAATTAATGTAACAGTGCTGCCTCTGTTGCCTGATGCCGCCTGGTTGTCATAGCAGGGGAGCATAACGTTACTCCCTAACAAACAGGTAAAAGACGGGCTGAATGGCGGCGCTAATTTAAATTTGACGCCGAAGGGGATGAGTAATTTTTTAAAGGTACAGCAACTCCAGGTGTACGGTGGAGAAGGAGGGGGGGGGGATGGGGGGGTGGCTGTCGTGGAGTGGGGGAAGAGGAGCGTGAGGCTTTGATGAGACAGTGGATGAATCATACGGATCTACCTGCACACACACACACACACACACACACACACACACACACACATACCACACACAGAGGAGAGAGTATAAAGTGCTGGGAAACGCTTATGAGTTTCAAGAAGAGAGAGAGAGAGAGAGAGAGAGAGAGAGAGAGAGAGAGAGAGAGAGAGAGAGAGAGAGAGAGAGAGAGAGAGAGAGAGAGAGAGAGAGAGAGAGAGAGGGGGATGATGTGGAAAAAACGAGATATACAAGAAAGAGAGGAAAGAGGGAGAGGGAGAAGGCAGGTGGCGGTAGATGTGGCGGCGGCTGTGGTAGTAGTTATGGAGGGGGGAGGGAGGAGGGGGCGGGGTAGGGGGGAGGGGGGCAGCACCCTAGCGACCACACAACAACACACAAGTTAACGCTGGAGCCAATTTATTCCAACGAGGCATTATCTCCAGGCCCCGATAACAAGACCCTAAACCCAGCGCCCCGATCCTGCAGACCCGCCCCTTCGCCCCCGTGCACTAAGGGTCATACTACTCTTATACTCCCGAGGCAGACGCCCCCTTGATAATTACCTCCGCCATCGGGTAATTTCAGGGAGTCACCATCATGTTAAGAAAAACAATGCCTCTTCGGGAGCGGCGGAGGATGGCTCTAAGGACGGGGCTCGCAGGGGTGAGTGTGGCGCGGGCGTGAGCGGGGTTGAGGCTCCCGTGCGGCCTATCTCGCCATCAGGTAACGTGGCGTGCTTCCGGCCCTACGTACCAGCACCTGCAGCTCAGTCTATAGTGCGCCCCCCTCCTTCAGCCGCCCCCTCTCCCCCACCCAGCGTCGCCGAATTATCGTACTCACCGCATTGCATTTTCCTAGTTTCTGACCGATAACTTTAGCAAAAAAGAGCGAAAACCATCACTCTTTAACAATTTTAACGATAACTTTAATTTTCTACCGTTGTTTGTGTGGTTACGACGGTCTTGGAGTCTAAAAATGATAAATGCAATGCTCAGAGTACGACAATTTGGCAACGCTGCCCCCATCGCCCCTCTTTTGTGTCCCTTTCCCAGCAATCTCGCCCCTCCCCAAATCCCCTCCGTGCCTCCCCCTCTCGTTCCCCTGTTCTAGTTCCTTACTTCTCCTCCTCTCCTCCCCTTCCTCCTCCTCATCATCCTCCTGCTGCTCGTAAAAGGCTCCCTCGTTTACCACCACTCTCCTCTCTCCCCACACACCCGCCACCCATTATTCTCTCACAAAATGGAAGCTGAGGGAAATGATATGATAGCTTTCACGTAAGTCACCTCAGTTGTGTGTGTGTGTGTGTGTGTGTGTGTGTGTGTGTGAGAGAGTCTCTCTCTCTCTCTCTCTCTCTCTCTCTCTCTCTCTCTCTCTCTCTCTCTCTCTCTCTCTCTCTCTCTCTCTCTCTCTCTCCTGTCCCAGCCCCGTAAGTCACTTCTCATGCAGCCCACAATGTGTTCCTCACTCAGGCAAGGTATTGATTAAGGCCTCACTAGCGATCTTCATTCTTTTTCTTCCACTCAAGGATACACGCGTATATAAAGAGACTACAGGAGCCCCGTCTGTCAACCCACGGTAGTTTCTGAGCATCAATTAGTTATTATCTACCTTTCCCATCCATAAATCTAGCTAACCTTCACGGCTTTGTTTCATTAAGGAAGTAGACAGTCAGACACCTGCCGCAACGAGAGTAAGCCACTCCCGTGAGGTATATATGGGAGGCGAGCGGGTAATACATGCAAGCCTGTGAAGGACTCTCCCATGTCCTTACCTTCCGTGTCCTCTTTGTGTCTCTGTAACCGGAGAGTAGTTCAACATACTCTCTAAGGACAAACTCGCTTACCCTCCACACCAAACTATTTAAAGCTACACTACACCTCTAACCTAATTTGATTATGCTCTTTGGAACTCCCCCTGTCCGATATTTGTGGGAACAATGCTTTTCTTTCCACATATGTTGTACCCTTGAACTGTTTCCTTCGTCGTAAACACAATATTTGCATTGACTACATAATGTTTAATGTCTTCAACATGATTATCTACTACCCTTATCGTTTAGGCATATATCTTCACGCTCCTGCGTTCCTACTTCTTGAACGGTTACCATCTTATACTTAATATGATATTTTTACCTTTTCCTATTAATCTGTTAAATTTTACGTATTTGAAAACTGGATCTTCTTTTTACTTTTCTTCTTTCCTAGTCCTGTCGTGTCCGTTATGAGTGTTGCCTGTGCTCTCTTCTTAGAAAGTCGATGATTACCCTTTCTTTATTTCATTTCTACATAGCTTACTTTTTCTGTGTAACATTTTCCTGTTTCTGTCAATCTGCATTTTACACATTTGTGTGTTTGTCTTTGTGTGTGTCGTGTTTGTCCTCGTGAGTGTGCTGCGGATCATCCAGTTTGTCTTTCAGTCTGTGTCCATGCATGTATTTGCCTGAACATGTCTCTTCTTGTCTGTCCGTCTGTCTATCTTTCACTATGTGTCTGTCTATTTTCCTGTTAGTGTCTGCCGGTCTGTGTCTGTTTGTCTGTCTGTCTGTACGCATGGCGTGTTGTAAATGGTGACCTTTTCATTATCTTTTTCTCGTCTTCATCGCCTCGTGCATGAATAACTGGTGCGAGTCTCGCTCTCCCGCCCTCCTCCTCCGGCCAGGTGACACCTCCGCGAGGTGAGGGAACCGTTTTGCAGAAGCTTCAGGTTACCGGCGGCGGAGGAGTGATTGCAAAGTAGAGAGGGGCGAGGTGCATCCAACGCCCTGTGAAAATAAATCATGCCGGCATTCTGTGCCGCCGTCATATCTCCGGCAAAATGTCAGTCATCAGCCTGTTGTAACCACCGCTCGCATGACATGCGTCCCGAGGAGGAAAGGGAGGGAGACGCCACACATTATGGGTCCAGCGGGCGACGCCCGTCCCCCTCCTCTCCCCACCTGTCTCCTCTCAAACACCCGGCCATTTTAGGTGCTGTGGGAAATGGGGGGACGTAAGGGCGGCGGTGGCTCCCCAGCCCGCCCGTCCGTGGCCTGGGTGGAGCCTTACAAGTAATTATGATGACTGTTGCAGAGCGATTGGTGTGTGAAAGAGGCGGAAGTTGTGAGATCCGGCAGGTGGTCGCCATGATGGAGGTTGTGACGTCAGAGCGGGGCGACGCCCAACGGAGGCGTCTGCCGCAGGGCGCAAAGAGGTGGCGGGCGAGGCTTGGAGGGTTGGTGGGCTCCTTCAGCCGTGTGGAGGCAGCAATGGCATGCAGCGTCGCATTGCACCACTGAGAAGGCTGTGCAAAAGATAATGTCTGCCTTGAGCGCGAGCAGAAATGGCAATGACAACAACAACAAGAATCCCGTGACCAATTACGTTGTTATTCATCACATTCCAGGTGTTATTAAGGATTTATGAATAGGCGGCTGGAGCAGCGTTTACAAGGGGGTGGCGGGAGGAGGGTGCGGTGCAGGAAGCAGCGCCACGCTGTCACACCCGCGCCCCGCGTCCTCCACCTTTGTCATGGCGGGGCCGCTGTGCGGTGCTGTACTGGCCACGCTGCGCCCCTCTGTGGCTTCACCAACGCCCCTGCCTCCCGCCCTCCGTGGGCCGGGGGAAGGACTGGGGCATACACCCGGGGTGGGGAGTATTTTGTATTCTGGGTGGGGCGAGTGGTCCGCGGTGGTTTATTAATGCACACGAGATTTTAGTATTCATATTTCTCCAGCCCCGTATTGATGATGATAATGATGAGATGATGATGATGATGATGATGATGATGATGATGATGAAGATGATGATAGATATGACACTTGTTCTATCGAGAAAAGTTATAAAAAGCAACGCTAATAACCACGATAATAATAATAATAATAATAATAATAATAATAATAATAATAATAATAATAATGATAATAATAATAGTGATAATGACGATAAGACATGCAACAAAAATACAACAGCAGCTATATAGTCAATTTCAAAACCAACGTAAAAAGAAAACCATCTCAGAGGCCGAATCCACACCCGCAACATTCATAAAAGGGCGCCCGGTCCCAAGTAACGCGGGGACGAAAGGAAGGATGGGGGGCGAAAGGGAGCCTCGTGCCCTTCGCTGCGTCGCGGGAGGTAGCGAGCCAGCGGTGCGTGTGAGGCTCGGTCATGCTCACTTCCCATTGCTCCGTGCGGGCGGCCGGGGGACCAATGGGTGCACGCAGCGGGCCAAGGGCGGGCACCACTGGTCTTGGGGCTCCACCTTCCCCGCCAGCCCCGCCCCGCACGTCAGAGGAGATTGATCACGACGGCTGCCCTTTGGTGTGTGCCTTACCCGGGGTGACGGATTTCGGGGGGCGGTGAGAGAGAGAGAGAGAGAGAGAGAGAGAGAGAGAGAGAGAGAGAGAGAGAGAGAGAGAGAGAGAGAGAGAGAGAGAGAGAGAGAGAGAGAGAGAGAGAGAGAGAGAGAGAGAGAGAGAGAGAGAGAGAGAGATGGACTCTCTCGTCGGTTGTATTCACAGAAGCTGATTCACGGTTTCCGCAGAAGTTATTATTCATCTAATTGCCTCCCCACCTCCTCCGCGCTAATAAGTCTCAACCAGCACAATTACCCCCTAGTGTCACGGGAGGAGTAAGCGATGCACTGGAGCTCGTAAGGGAGTGTAATGCAAGGCGATGGTAATGGTGGGGTGCTGAGGTTGTTAGGGGAGGGGGAGGAGGGGGGAGAGGGCTCAGGTCTTGTGGAGGCAGGTGTGATGTGGGACAGGTGCGCTGGTGATTGTTAAAGTGGTGGATGTAGGTATGATTGATGAGGGACAAATGTGGTGAGGGAAATTGTGATTATGATAATGACGGTGTAGAAAAAAAGGTCTGTAATAGAATGGACTGCAGTGACGTTTGAAGCTGTTTGTTGTGGAGTGAGGCAGGCATGGATAAGTATGGCAGTAAAGAGGTGTTGTGCCAAGAGTGCCAACTGCGGTAGTGATAAACAGGTGTGGTCAAGATAGTGATTGTGGTGGATCTACGTATAGGTAAGGTTATTGAGGTTGTAGTAGACAAGAAAAGTAATGGTGCAGGGTTATGTATTTTTTTTTACAACAAAGGAGACAGCTCAAGGGCACAAAAAAAGGAAACCATAATAAAAAAAAGCCCGCTACTCGCTGCTCCTATGGTATGGTAGTGTAGGTGGTGGCAGGTGCAGCAGTGAACGATTATGCACGGTAGTGGTATAACAACTTGATAATCGCGAGTTTTAGTAATGGTAGGTATCGCTGTTTTCTGGTATATTGAGAGGCAATCATAACTATAGGTCCCAAAGGTGATATTTGTGGCGGTAGACATATAGTAAGGGATGTAATGCTGGTGTGAAATGGTGACGGTATATTCGTAGTGAGTAAAGTATAGGCTGAATGTGTATTGTTGATGGGTGAGGGCGTTGCAGTGGTGGTGGTGCTGAGGCTGAGTGAATAACAATGGTGAGAGATTATAGAAGTGTGCTGTAGAGGTGAACAGTCGTGCGGTGAAGGACAGGCAGGTCAACTCATGGTGTTCCGGTGATGCTGGGATTGAATTACTCCTGGATGGGCCGTGGGAGTTGTGTGTTCTCAGCGGGTGTGTCATTGGCCATGTGTATAGGGTAGAGGTGTGACGGCAATGGGCGGTATGCTAAAGAAAAATGTGGTGATGGGATTGTGTATTGATGGATGGGAGATATGAGCGAGGAAAGGGTAGATGTTGTAATGAGTGGAGTGGTAATAGAAAGGCGTGGCGTTGAGTGCTGGTTGTGGTGGAGGTGTATGACAGGGTATTTGGTGTGGATGTGTGTGTATGATGACTCTGGTGGTCAGAGGGTGGATGGTAGGGAAGAGTACAGGGGTATTAAGTGTGGTGGTGAGAAATGTGGTATGAGATGCACGGTGACCAGGATTGTGGTGGTTAGGATGGTGATGATAGGTGATGCTGTGTACAATGTGGTGATGAGTGCGGTGATTGTGAAGATGGTGGTGGTGTGATGGGTGGGGCGGAAGCAGGTGTCTAAGTTATCGAGGTGGATGACAAGGCAGGTGTCGTGATGAGTAGAAGGAAGCTGTGGTGGGCAGGTGTGATGCTTAATGGTGGGAGGGTGGAGGGTTTGGCAGGTGTGGTGATGAGTAAAGTTGTGCATGGTGTGGTGCATGTGGCGGTGTGTTGTGGTTGTGGTGTTGGGGTGGTGGGCGGGCTGGGAGACAGGTGTGGTGATGGGCGGGTCTGAGCGGGCATCACTATAGGTAAGAAGGTTACCTGGTCGGCCTCACCTCTAAGGAACCTTCCTCAAGCTTATCGTTGCTCATTTAACCTTTCACACACCTCACTTCACAAACATAATAAGTGTTTTGGTTGGCTCGCTCATCGCTCAGCCAGACCAACTTGCCCGCCCTCTCCTCCTTCTTCCATTCGGTCGCTAAGCAAACACATGAGAAAGACCAAATTTGCTTGCCCAGCCTCCCTTGTATAAGTTCCTAAAGCAACCAATACGTTCTAAGAATGGGTTGGTCAGGATGGAACAAGTGAGCATCGGAGAGGCATCACAGGCGATTAGATCCTCACAAAAGCGATCAGATCCCGACCCAAACCTCGATTAGAATTTCTTTTTGTCCGTTACCTAATCACTTCAGGCTCAATGGGAGGAGTTATTCTTTATAATGAATGGCTTGGCGGAATGTTGATCTCGTAATGGCACACATAAGGCCCCGCACGTCAGGCAGCACAGGCTCGGCGGGAGGACGGGGTGTTAACACACATGGAACTGTCCTTTGTTGGCGACTCGTGAGAAACTTGTATTTTTGCGATCCTCGGTCCGTGGTGGGAGGCAGAGTTAAAAGGCGCCTGGGAAGGGTGTTTGTGTGTGCTGCCCTGTAACCTCTTGAGAGTGGCGTATCTATTTTCTTTTTTTTTTTGCTGGGGAAGGGGGGGGGGAGGGGAGATTGATGGTTAAAAAGCATATTGTTACTTGTTTCAATAGGGACAGATTCTTTATTTTAGGTTGATAGATAAAAGGTGAGGCACGGTAAAGTCGAGTGCATATGTTACTGTAGCTGCGCGTGGCCGCGGTGCTCATCTCTGCCGCATTGTCATTTTGAGCCTGTGGTGGGTAAGAAACCATTACCCAGGAACGCAGGCCAACGTGAAGTCCGGGACTGCCACAGTTTACCTTCCCCGGTTTCCCCAGGTGCCCATTTATCGACCAGCCCGAAAGAAAGGATGAACAACTGGGTGAGCTGCACGCCGACTGTCCTAGCCGGGATTCAAACTCGTGCCCACGGATTCGTAGCTAGGCACGCTAACCACTAGACCACGAAGGCAGAGTTGAGGAATAACATATCAAGTTGTACTGTAAATATTACTTACATGTTTCAAATATGCATAATGAGATGAATTATTATTTTAACGATGCCTTTTGGGATTAACTTTCTTTGGTGTTAATTGCGTCAGGAGTTGTAGTGATGAAGGAAAACTGACTATCAGCTAGTGAATAATAATAATAATAATAATAATAATAATGATAATAATAATAATAATAATAATAATAATAATAATAATAATAATAATAATAATAATAATAATAACAATAACAATAATAATAATAATAGCAATAATAATAATAATAATAATAATAATAATAATAATAATAATAATAATAATAATGATAATAATAATAATAATAATGATAAATTGTTTATTCACTGGGTGGCAACCATTAAGCTGAAAATATACAAAATACAAATAAGACATGGAAAAATACATTGCAGTGAGTAGTCGGGAAGGGTGAATGGTATGTTTGGAGTGTAGTGTGTCGAGGTGAGAGGCGGGTAAGTCCTCCAAGGTGGTGTGAGTGTGAATGTGTGTGTGTGTGTGTGTGTGTGTGTGTGTGTGTGTGTGTGTGTGTGTGTGTGTTGGCATGTATGTATCTATGTATGTATCTATGTATGCGTGTGTATGCATGTATGTATGTATGTTTGTATGTATGTATGTATGTATGTATGTATGTATGTTTGCTTGATTATATCGGAGGAAGCAGTCGATGGCAAACAAAAATGGGAAAAAGATGCAAAACTACTGACCCATTAAAGGAAAACTGATACGGAATTCCAAAAGATTATTCAGAAATAGTTCCAGAGATAACTTGATACTCCCCCTCTTGAAGGAGCTCTTAAGTCATAGGAAGGTGAAAACACAGACGAACGAAGACTGTTCTAAACTCTGTGCTTGTGTGTGTGCGTGTATGTGCGTGTGTGTGTGTGTGTGTGTGTGTGTGTGTGTGTGTGTACTTTAAGAAACATGTTCTATCACTCTACGAGGCGGGGTTCAGCAGTACCTTGCGTGGCTGTTACGAACCACGGGTGAAGGGAATTCATGGACAGTAAAAACGGCCATTTTTTGTTCAAAGCTCTTAAATATCCACTTTCTTTTCCTCAGCATAAACTACTGTCTTATCGAGTAAAGTTGTCGTTTACTTAACTGCTCGATGCTAAATTATTATCTGTGGGACAACCAACAATACGAAGGCACTTGATGCAATGTTTTGGTTCAAAGAAGATTACATTCATCAACCCATCACTGTCTCGGTAAATCTCCTAACGTGTAGTAAAAGTGCTACCTGTACCCGTCCACAGAAGGTTAATGAACAAACCGTGCACTTTCCTTCCACGGCCGAGGACTGGCGCAGGCAAAAGTTTAGAGGCGGCGGCTGGTCGGGTGTCGTCAGATGGTTGGTCTGAAAACGTCGCCGTCCATCGCCTCGCCTCAGATTCATCCGCTGATAGCATCAACGCCTCGCGTCCGTTTCCGTTGCTGCGCCTTTGGTTTCCCCTTCCCTCGAGAGGTTACAGGGAGCATATAAGCCACATATCCCCCTGCAGAATATCTCAAGCTTGAAGGTGCTTCGCTGAGACACGCCATCCTGTGTTTGCATGCTTATTGAAAAACGAGAACGAGAAGGTCTGATTCCTAGTCCAATTAGCCAGCCAAGCGGCGTTGCTCAGTGGGACGTAAGCTTGGCTCTTGATCTTTTCACTAACTGTCTTTACTACCCGAGTCAGGCTACCGTGTAGATAAACCGGGCTGTAAGTTTTCAATTGGCGACGTCGTACACTCGTCGTTAGTTTTTTGCGCCGCGGAGACGGGTTGGGGCGATCCAAAACACCATCATCGCCGATAACAGAGTCGAAGATATTTGTAATTTATGTGACTTCCCAAAAGCCGCTGGCACTCTCCCTTGATATACAAAGTAGGAGGTGCTCCTCTCCCTCAGCGGAGGAGGCGTAGAGAGGTAGGGAAAGGAGGAAAGGAGAGGACGTCATCATGACGGCAAGGTTGTTTAGAGGTGACGAGACTGCTGTGATTTATCATTTTTGTTAGTATTGGTTTTGTTGTAATTATTATTATAATTATCATTATTTATTATAATTATCATTATTTATTATTATTATTATCATTATTATTATTATTATTATTATTATTATTATTATTATTATTATTATTATTATTATTATTATTATTATTATTATTATTATCATTATTATTATTATCATTATTATTGTTATTATCATTATTATTATTATCATTATTATTAGTATCATTATTATCATTATCATTATTATCATTATCATTATTATTATTATTATTATTATTATTATTATTATTATTATTATTATTATTATTATTATTATTATTATTATTATTGTTATTGTTCTTCTTCTTCTTCTTCTTCTTCTTCTTCTTATTATTATTATTATTAATATTATTATTATTAGCTATTATTATTATTTTTTATTATTAGGCTATTATAATTATTATTAGCATTATTATTATTATCAGTAGCAGTAGTAGTAGTAGTAGTAGTAGTTAGCAGTAGTAGTAGTAGTAGAAGTAGTAGTAGTAGTGGTAGTAGTAGTAGTAGTAGTAGTTGTTGTTGTTAGTGTTGTTGTTGTTATTTGAGAGAGAGAGAGAGAGAGAGAGAGAGAGAGAGAGAGAGAGAGAGAGAGAGAGAGAGAGAGAGAGAGAGAAATACTCACATTAAACAATTACCTCCCCCCACCTCCGTGCTACCCGTCCCAGCAGGAGTCTCCCCCGCCTCGAAGCGCCGCCTCCGCCCTGCAAGGATTTATAGCAGTGTAATGGGACTAAAGTAAATAAGAGTTTGATAAGCATTAAATGAGACGGAGCAGGCCGGGGGGGAGGGGCGGAGTGGGCCGGAGAAGGGTGGAGAGGGGCGGGGAGGAAGGGAATCCGGAGGCGTTCGTAATAGGAGGATGAAGGGAGGAGGGTGTGAGCTTCCTTATAAAGTGATAATGTCGAGGCGCGCTGCAGAGATGGTGTGAAGGAACGCAGGGGAGAAAAGTGGAGATACAGCGTCGATAAGTGCAAGTGGCGGGGTCGTTGTCGGCGGTGGTGGCGATGAAGGTGCTGAAAAGGGCGATGCGATGATGGAGGTTGGCTGGGAGAAGGGAGATGGAAGAGTGCATGGGGTTCAAAGATATCATGTACAGGTGGATATAGAAAACGGCGTTGATAAGTGCAATTGGCGGGGTTGTTGTCGGCGGTGGTGGCGATGGTGCTGAAAAGGGCGATGCGATGATGGAGGTTGGCTGGGAGAAGGGAGATGGAAGAGTGCATGGGGTCAAAGACACAATGTACAGGTGGATACAGAAAAAGAAGACCAATAGCACATCAAAGTCTGAATTATATATGACAGCGGTGACTCTTAGTGGCCTTGACGATGATGTTCATTTCATGGGAGAAAGGCAACGTATAGGAGGGAAAGGTACGGTGCAAAGGATAAGAGATGAAATTATCAAAATATTCACCAAACACCGAGGAAAGTTGTGGTGGCGGTCATGGTGTTAAAGAGCGAGGTGGTGAAGAACGCTGAATGGGAGGGGGGGGAGGGGGGGGGTGGCAGGATGGGAGAGAAGAAGGATGCTGTGCCAAAATGGGTTCGTGCAGGAAGACCAATTATAAACCCGAACACTGAACGGAGACAATACACGTTGCTTTCACTGAGGCGAGGGGGAAGGCACTGTGCACGATACAGGGCTTCATGTCCAACTGTCAGAGTGAATAAGTGGCGTGGCGGAGAGCGGGCAGCTCAGAACAAGTGTTTACTCGTGATGAATGTGCCCAGGTAATGACTCCAGCGCCTCTCCCCGAGCCTACCACCTGACCACGTTTGGTTTAATCGCAGCCGTGTAATTTGATCTATTGTGCGTGATTAATGCCTCGCAACGACACGATAGAGAGTCATCACCAGCGTATTAGTGCTTCGGGAACACCTTAGCCGTAGAGCCCCGGGCAGAGCATTGCAGGTGGCGCGGGCGGTGTGCTCGGGGAGGTATACATCAGATGAGCGGAGTGGCACGGCCCTCTACCCCTGTTTGTTGTGGGAGGGACCGGTTTGTGTAAAGAGTTTGCATAATGTAAACTGAATTGTCGTGACGTTGGGCTGAACTTGATGAGAGTGGTTTTATTTTACATCGCAAAGAGAACTGTGAAAATTTCCTGCCACGCTTCGCTTCGATGTTCATTCCGAGGATTCAAACGTGTCCGTGTTTATGCATGTGCGAAAACTATCGTGCCTCGGAGGTGTGTGTGTGTGTGTGTGTGTGTGTGTGTGTGTGTGTGTGTGTGTGTGTGTGTGTGTGTGTGTGCAAGAAAGAGAAAAAAAAATAAACAAATCAAATGTTTAAGATTCACGTCAGAGGGAGGCAGGAAGAATATCCAGTATAATTCACTCAAATAAGTATCAAGCGTTGAATACTACATATTATACAACCTCCCGTAAACGAGCGTATACCTCAGTACAAGACGTGAAATGGATATATAAATACTCCTGGCTGGCAATAATTATGGATAATATCATCTACGTGTACACTGCAACGATAAGGAGGAAAGAAAATAAATACTAATGGTGGTGCGAACTTAACTGTATGGCGGCACAGTGTCATTGATCATTGCAAGTGGTACAAAAGTATCAAAGGGATGAATTCTCCAAGCTCTTTACTCCTCTTTTGGAAGAATGAACAAAATCGATTATCAAGCAGTACTTAACTTTGCTTTATCCTTGTAGTAGTGTCGCAACTGTAGTCCCTGTAACTGATGGTTGTTATAGAGATAGGGGGTGCTGGACTGTCTAGACCTGACTGCAGGGGGTACTAAGTTCGGAAATGATTAAAAGACGCTGGAATAGAGCCTAAGACTTAAGCTCTGTTCCTCTCTGTATATCCTTAACCCGCCTTAAGTGAACAGATATTCCAGACGCATGCACGGTCATGTGGTGGTGCCTGGCTGGCCGCCGCGCCGTCATGCAGGATCAGGGCAAGAAGCAGAAAGGCTGCACTTGACGAGCGTGTCTCACAACAAGATAACAAGAGACGGTACAAACTGCGCACGCATGATTAAACTTTCCAACTTTACCTCTCTCGACGATTATTCTCTTCACATTAACATTTTGTGATTTTATTTTGGTTCTCCGTATAGATGATACTCTTCAGATTCCATCCGAAATTGACCTCTCTTTAGACCACTCCTGTTTGCTGTTGCAGAAGTAGCGATTGGCGAACTTTTGTACTTTTCCTTTGTTTATTGTCCTTGAGCTATTTCTTTGACCGTAAAAACATAAATTCAAGACGTTAGGGAGGTTAAAGGGTAAAGGAATTTGCTGAGATATCAAGAACGGGCGAGTCTGCTATCTCCGCCGCTTTCCACCCCTTAACAGCGCCCCAGCCGTGCCCCGCCCATGCACTGTGTGTCTGACGGCATCCACGGAAAGGTTTGCCGACAGGAACCTCGCTGCTCCTTCATCCCCTCCCTCCCTCCCTCCCTCCCGTCCTTCCTCAGGCTCGTATATGTATAGGGATCGTTCCGTTTTCTTCACCTCATCCGCGTCGCCGGTGTGTGTGTGTGTGTGTGTGTGTGTGTGTGTGTGTTCCCTTCCAGCTTTTTTTTTACCTCCAAGTCGTGGGTGGGGACTGTATTTGGTGTATTCATGATATATTTACTTTCAATGAAGGAATCTTTAGATATTCACTCTGCTCTTTATAACTGAAAAAACACACACACACACACACACACACACACACACACACACACACACACACACACATTTCCATGGTTTCATTCCTCAAGTATCGTTTATCTGGAGCTCTGTAAGGCAATAATAACAGTCGTGCAGCTCATTAGTCGCACTGTGCCTCGGATACATGGTGTGATCTACGTTTCCCCACCCTCTGAACAATATTTGGCTTAAAAATCGTGTTTTCGTGGAGCATAAAATGGTTCTTCACTTATCCAGTAAATCTCATGAAAAGTGGTTAAATTTTCTTCATGCATCAATGGAGCGTAGCACCTGAGAAACATTACATATTAAATAGCTCAAACGAATTACCAATATTAGTGTTAGCAGATTATCAGGTCTTTCATACCACACTTGAAAAAAATAAATCTCATGTATATGCAGTTATGTGTCTATAAAATTAAATACATTATGTTAAACGATTAAATATTCATAATGACATGCATAATGGAGAGAGAGAGAGAGAGAGAGAGAGAGAGAGAGAGAGAGAGAGAGAGAGAGAGAGAGAGAGAGAGAGAGAGAGAGAGAGAGAGAGAGAGAGAGAGAGAGAGAGAGAGAGAGAGAGAGAGAGAGAGAGAGAGAGATTATTGTCACCTCTATACCCTTCTGTAACTTCTCGCTGCTACAAATGCAAACACATATTATTAACAATCAACATTTAGTTAACGTGTCTGCTGGGTACGAAATGATCTCTATTAGTGCGGAGCTGATAGTGGCTGCGGAGAGGGATGAGAAGTGGAGGCTTGAGTGGAGGAGCGGAAATTAGATGGGATCGACAACTAATGAATTTGTATTGAGTAGGGAAGGTGAGGTGAATGGGGTCCTGAACAACGCAGGGAAATGTGCTCGTAAGGCAAGGAGTCAATGTGAATATAGGCGACCATTGCTGCTGTTTGATACTCATCTGAAGATATGTGAATGTTACAGTGATATAGCAAGTAAGGGTTGTATTTTAAACATTTCGTCGCCCAAGTTCACATATTTGACATGGCTTTCGTAGGATCTGTAGGCCTTTCCAGGGGTAGTTTTATGACCCTGGTGGTAGTCTGACCCTTCCTCTGTGCCATGAACCTTAAAAAAACACTCATTGGAACCCGATTGATCCCCTCTTTGACATTTAGAAATAGTTGATGTGAGAAGCGATGGTGTCTTAAAATACAGCCCTAAGCGCATTCCCACCAACACTTTCCGCATCGATGTAAAGTTTGCAGCGTTGAAACATCTAACGAAACCGATTTCAACATGCTCGCGTAATACGATGTCAAAGACCGGCCCTCCAATTTTCTCCTTCAGTTTCCAATACACTGCACACACACGCACACCCAGGCGGCCACTCCCCCTCCCCCTCCCTCACCTCCCCCAACATTACCCCGTTCAATTCCGGCCCCTCGAACCCTTGGCAGTTTTCGCCGCGGTAAGGCACGACGATGCGAAGGGAAAAAAGAAAAAAAGAAAAGGCAGGTTCGTGTGAATCTCGCTGCTCGCGGTCCTGATCAATTTTACGAATGTCTCGCTACACCGCAATTCCCATCCTCTGCCCTTCCCTCACACCTTCCCTTCCCCTCCTCTTGTCTCCGTCCTCCCCGACCCCTCCTTCCCTTCCTCCCTCTCCCTCCCTCCTTCCTTTCTTCTCTCCCTCTCAACCCCTCCCACACACCGTCTCATTCCTCCTGCGATTTCTGAAAGAGAGGGAGTAAAAAATAGAGATTGAGCAGCGCAGTCGTGGCCAGAATATAACATCCTTGGAACTTTTTTTTTACTCTTGTGCATGCAAATGTGTATGTGTGTGTGTGTGTGTGTGTGTGTAGTCACCTACGGCCTGATCATGAGCTGGACTCGTCATCGCCAGTAAGTGCCCTTCTGATTAGAGCAAGCTCTCTATAGTCGCTCTTTGGGTACTGCCAGGACCTCACACACCACACACTTCATCCTACTTGCTCAAGGAGGGACAGTAACCTCTCCTTGTTAGTGGAAAAATCCCGGCCTGAGTTGGAATCGAACCTCCGCCTGCCAGGCCGTGAAGCCTGGCAGCGCAGAGCTTTACCACTGAGCTACCGGAGCGGTGTGTGTGTGTGTGTGTGTGTGTGTGTGTGTGTGTGTGTGTGTGTGTGTGTACGAGTGGGCGAGCTTATTTTTGGTGCCTTCCAAATTTGTTTAAAAATGAGAGAGAGAGAGAGAGAGAGAGAGAGAGAGAGAGAGAGAGAGAGAGAGAGAGAGAGAGAGAGAGAGAGAGAGAGAGAGAGAGAGAGAGAGAGAGAGAGAGAGAGAGAGAGAGAGAGAGAGAGAGAGAGAGAGAGAGAGAGAGAGAGAGAGAGAGAGAGAGAGAGAGAGAGAGAGAGAGAGAGAGAGAGAGCAGCGCACAGACATATATACATCCCATCCCCCCCTAAGATAAAAAAAAAAAAATAAAACACCGTCAGTAATGTGTGGGTGCTGTAGGCGGCGAGAAGGGGAGGCGAGGGCTGGTGGGCGGCGGCGTGGTCGTGTCTCCGGCGGGGTCGTGACGGCGGCCACACCTGTCTGCGGCCTCAGCCCACACCTGATCCATTATGCGATAGCGGCGAGCGTGTCTTTACCGTGTTACGAAATGACCTTTATCAGTGAGCGGCGGTGATGGTGGCCGTGGATGGGGATGAGGGGTCGAGGCTTGAGTGGAGGGGACGAAATTAGGTAAGATCGAGTACCCATGGATGCAATATGGGTACGGAAGGAGGGGGGAGCGGTTGGATGGGTGTCTTGGTGAACGAGGGAGCGAGTTGGTGTGGAAGAGAGGTACGGAGGTTTCTGGTGAGTAAGGGTGACCAATGTTGTTGCCAGTGACCCACCTGAGAGACATGAAAGTTACATTGTTATAATAAAGAACTATATTGGAGTATAGAAGAATGATGATCCATTAGAGGGAGGGACAAAGGGGAGTGAGTCTTGGTTTTCGAGGTAGGAACAGAGGAGGAGAATATGCCATAGTTAGCATTGTGGTGACGTGAAGCAAAATGAAGGATGGTAGTGTGCAGAGGAGGGTGGGCGTTTAGGAAATTAGTTAAGAATATAGAAATAGGGTGACAAGTTAGTTAGTTTTATGAAGTTTGGCAGTAAGTTATAAGAAAATATTTTAGAGGGGCGGAGGCGGTTGCTGAGTGGTTAGCGTGCGGGAACGGTGTAGCGGAGGACCTGGATTCAAGTCTCGCCCGTCGCAACAAGCAGACAATTTTGAGTTATCGTCGAGTGCCCTAAAACTACCCATATGCTGTACTGATGACTACCTATCAAGCCGGACTATACCGAATCTCTCTAAAGAAGATCAAGTCGAGCTCCAGGGGCAGCACGAGCCAAGCAAGATGGCGCTACTATAAAATACTTGTCTGCCCCACTTACGAGCTGGGGCCGGCAAACAGTACCTCTCAAGAAAACCTACGGCGCTATAGACCGAACGTATTAAAAAAAATATTATACCATTTAATTACCAGTGTTTTTGCCATTGGTCAGTACTACAGTGGCCATTACACTAACATTTATACACACATTACCAGTGCTGACAAAAACAAGAAGAAGAAAAAGAATAGGGCCAAATGAGGAAGAATAAGAACTAGAGGAACAAGACCATTAATAGTTAAAATAGGAAGAAGTGGAAGACGAGGAAGAAGAAGAAGAAGAAGAAGAAGAAGCAGAATAATAATAATAATAATAATAATAATAATAATAAGAAGAAGAAGAAAAGAAGAAGAAGAAGAAAATAATAATAATAATAAGAGAAGAAAAGAAGAAGAAGAAGAAGAAGAAGAAGAAGAAGAGAAGAAGAAAAGAAAAAGAAAAGAAGAAGCAGCAGAAGAAGAAGAAGAAGAAAAGAAGAAGAGTATGATTAACAAGAATAGGAACTAAAATAACAAGGAAAACAAGAAGGAAATAATAATGATGAGGAGGAGGATGAGGAGGATAAGGAGGATAAGGATGAAAAGGAGGAGGAGGAGAAGGAGGAGGATGAGGAGAAGGAGGACGGGGAAGAGAACGAGGAGAAAGAGGAAGATATGGAGGAGGAGGAGGAGGAGGAAGCAGAGGAAAAAAAATAATAAGGCTGTGGCATGAGCGTGTTCGTGTCCTGCTTACTAGCCCGAGGAAGGTCGTGAGGTGCAGTACCGGTGACTCGCCCTTCGTGGCTGCGAGGCACTCACTCACCGCCCGCAGCCACCCGCCAACCCCGGCATCCCCACACCTACCCATCCACCCTCCTACCCGGGCCTCCATCAGTCCATCGATCTACCGTTCAATCAGACATTCCTCTCCGAATTTCACTTTCAAACCCAACATGAATACACTTAAAAGTACTTACAGCATCATTCATACACCTAATGTATATGGCCATTTCAGCGCCCAAGCACACATATTTAACACGGTTTTCGTAGGAGTTTTGGGCATTTCCAGGGATAGTTTAATGACCCTGGTGGTAGTTTGACCCTTCTTCTGTACCATGAACCTAAAAAATCTCTCATGGAAACTCGATTGATCACTTTTTCGGCCTTTGAAAATAGTTGATGTGAGAAGTGGAAACGTCTATAAGAGTACCAGCCATAGACATACAGTCATATACAAGCAAGCAGACGGAGGTTGGTGCCATGGGAGGAAGATGAAGCAGTAGAGAGAATGCAGGCAGGCAGAGAAGAACACGAGGGGCAAAGTTTAGGTCCTCAGGCACTCTGTCGAGGCGTGCAGGGTGACCCGACATCACCTAAGATTCCCGACTGATTGAGACTCGTGCAGCGCTGAGGACGTAAAGGTCGATTGGGAGGGAGGAGAGAGGGAGAGCACCGTGACGAAAGGAGGGTGAGAGACTGGGAAGTGTTGAGAGGAGAAGGGAAACATGGAAACATGGAAACATGGAAACGCAGGCAACAGAAAGCCTATTGGCTCATTACGAGGTTGCCCGCTTTGGTGATTTAATCTGCTCGACAGCCTGGGGCCTGGGGAGCAGATGAAAGCACCTCGACATTGAGGAGCAGATGAAAGCACCTCGATATTGAGGAGCAGATGAAAGCAACTCAATATTCAGTTTACTCCCGACGCAGCGAAGTGACGGTCGATTCTATATTTGAAGGAGTTGATAGTATTCGCATTTACTACTTCTGAAGGAAGATTGTTCCAGTGACGGATGACTCGGTTTGAAAAGAAACTCCTTCCGATGTCTGTGTTACATCGACTGAATGGGTAAACCGTTATTTCTAATTCTTAGGTTGGTTTGCAATTCAAAGAAATTGGAGTAATCGACGTTATTGAATTTTTTCAGATACTTGAAGACTTGAATCATATCTCCTCGTAGGCGTCTTTTCTCTAATGTAAAGAGATTGAGTCGCTTGAGTCGTTCCTCGTACGGTTGAGCCCTTAAGGTTGGTATCATTTTCGTGGCGCGTCGCTGAATCCTTTCCAGTAAATCAATGTCCTTTCTGTAATTAGGAGACCAGAACTGTACTGCATACTCGAGGTGCGGTCTTACCATGGAATTATACAAGGATAGCATCACGTCTGGCGTTTTACACTCGAAGTTCCTCGCTATGAACCCGAGCATAGTGTTGGCTTTGTTGTATGCATTTTTACAGTGATTCGCGTGTTTCAGGTCACTGCTGATAGTGACTCCAAGATCCTTTTCCTCCTGCATCGCTTGCAGAGGTCTCCCATTCATGATGTATGTGTGGTTACTATTTCTGGACCCAATGTGCATGACTTTGCATTTGTCAACATTAAAGGACATTTGCCATTTTTCCGACCATTCGATAATGTGATTGAGGTCTTTCTGAATGATTTCGCAGTCGGTCTTTGTGAGGGCCTTTCCCCCCACCTTAGTGTCATCAGCAAATTTCGATATTGTGGATTTCAGTCCTGATTCGAGGTCGTTGATATATATGATGAAGAGAATGGGTCCCAGCACTGACCCTTGAGGCACTCCACTAGTGACTGGAAGCCAATCGGAAGGCTGTCCGTTGAGTAGTACTTGTTGTTTTCTGTCGGTGAGCCAATCTCTTATCCACGCGATCAGATTGGCTCCAATGCCCGCCGAGTGCAGTTTCTTAAGGAGTCGCTCGTGCGGTACCTTGTCGAAGGCTTTCTGAAAGTCCAGGTATATAACATCACTGGGGATGTGGGCATCCCAGTTCTTATATATACCTTGGAAGAAGTCTAATAAATTCGTTAGGCAGGAGCGCTTGTTTCTGAAGCCATGCTGGGTGTCGGAGATTACATTATTGTCTTCTAGAAACATAACAAGTTTGTCTCTAATAATCTTTTCGAGTATTTTTCCTGCCACTGATGTCAAACTTATGGGCCTGTAGTTTAATGCAACGCTTTTGTCTCCTTTTTTGAAAATTGGTGTTACGTTCGCCATCTTCCAGTCTTCCGGGACCTTTTCAATTGAACAGACTGGTTGAATATGTTAGTGAGTGGCTGAAGTATTTGTTGTTTAAGCTCTTTTAATAACCGCGGGAACAAACCGTCAGGTCCTGTTGACTTGTTCGTGTCGAGTTTATCCAAATACTCTTTCACTTCTTGGTCGCATATTGAGTCAATTTTCAGGGGCGTGATTCCCCTCGGCGGGTCAGGGTTCTCGGGCATGGTTTCGATGTTCTCGACTGTGAATACGGATGCGAAGTTACTGTTGAGGATTCTGGCCATCTGTTTACTGTCCTGAGTTGCAGCTCCAGTCTCGTCTGTCAGGGGACCAATATTGGATTTTACTTTCTTTTTCGATCTGATGTATGTGAAGAATTTTTTTGAGTTTGTCTTGATGTCACGCGCTATTTGTTTTTCGTAGTTGCGTTTACTACTCCGAATAAGGGTGCGACAAGCTCTGAGGCTGTTGTGGTACTGAGTACGGGCTTCGGCCGTGTCATTCTCTTTCATTAGGTTATAATTCCTTTTTTTTAAGTTTACCGCCCTTTTTATTTCTCTGGTCATCCACGGTGGATCTACGGCACCATTTACTCGCCTGGGTTTCGTCGGCACTGTAGCCTTTTCTACTCCCAAAAGCTTATCTTTGAAGTTGTTCCACACGTTGTCGATTGTATTGTCGGTTAGGTGAGGAAAGGAGGAGGAGGAGAGTACCGATAGATAGATAGTTAGATAGATAGACAGATAGATAGATAGATAGATAGATAGATAGATAGATAGATAGATTGATTGATAGATAGACATATAAAAAAATAGATAGATAGATAGATAGATAGATAGATAGATAGATAGATAAAAAAAATAGATAGATAGATAGATAAAAAATAGATAGAGAGAGAGAGAGAGAGAGAGAGAGAGAGAGAGAGAGAGAGAGAGAGAGAGAGAGAGAGAGAGAGAGAGAGAGAGAGAGAGAGAGAGAGAGAGAGAGAGAGAGAACAAATGCCAAGGCGCTGAAAGGCAGAGGACAAAGCGAATGAAATGAGCGATTTATTGATGATGAAAAGACACAGAAAGGGAATATAAAAAAGAAAAAAAGGAAGAAGCGAAGGAAAACACCGAAAAACAATGAGTAAGAAGAAACGGAGAAAGAGAAAGAAAAGGAGGGAACAAGAAAGAAAGAACGAAAGAAAAAGAGTATCAGGGAAGAGGGTGAAGGGGGTAGGACGGACCACTTTGATGAAGGAGGGAAAGGGGCCGGAGGATGGGAGACAGCTCAGGGTAAAGGGCACGCCAACCAGACATTGGAGAGCGTAAGACCAGTATGGCACAGCACGATCAGCCTCCAGCACTTGCCCGCCCCCACCTCAGGCGACAGCAGAAAAGGGACGAGGAGGAGGAGGAGGAGGAGGGAAGGGTAGGCGATAGGAAAAGATAACAACTTGAAAGAGGAAAGGTACAGATGATTAGAGGGAAGGAAAATAGATTGGAAAATGAGACGGAGAGGGCTTGCTGCCGGGGCTTAGGGAATGAATATGAAAATGAGTAAGAGAGAGAGAGAGAGAGAGAGAGAGAGCAAGGCAAGGCAAGGCAAGGCAAGGCAAGGCAAGGCAAGTCAAGTCAGGAGAAAAGGAGAGAGAGTCGGGGAGCGGGGGAAGGGGGGCACAACGGTGTATCCGATATTAACCTCTGCGTGTTGTCTCCCCCCGCAGGCCTTAATCCTTCCCCCCCCCTACGGCACCCCACCCAGAGGCAGATGTATCGTGGCCGCATCGGGTGGAGGGACAGATAAAAGCTCCCGTATTACTCTCGTCATCGTCATCATCACCATTACCGCCAGCATCTTCATCTTCATCTTCATGCTCGCCCTCCTCCTTGCCATACTTTCTGGTAGGCAGCGGTTATGCAATGCGAGAATGTTTAGTTATGTCTTTTCTCTTACGTGCATGTATTTATTGTTCCGACTTTCTCGTTCTTTTTCGCCCCCTCCTCCGCCCACCCCACCCGCGTTATCTTTCCATCGGTTGAGTGGTTATGTCTGTCAGTGTTCCTTATGATAAATCAAGGTTAATCAATAGTCATAATTTTCATGTATTTTCATCCATGATTATCACGTGTCAACTTTTCGTATATGTAAATCTTGCTGCACCCTAAGAAGTAGGATGCAGCGTTTGGTTTCTTCTCTGCACGAATTCTTTCTTGGCCTCGACGTCTGAGGTCAGTGCCTGTCGTATGGTGGGGAAATCCTGGCATGCGTTGCGTTTTTTTTCTCACTGCAAAGGAGGCAGCTTGAAGGTAAAATAAGTATAGATACAGATAAACAGTCCACCATATCGCTGCTCCCAAAAAGGAAAAAAGTAGACATCCTAATTCAACCTTCAAAATCGCAATAATAAAGACCACGATCTGCAGCCTCATAAGCCGCTAAACACGCAGTCCTCAAGGTCGTGGCCTGGGATGGCGCCTCGCACCGCCCCCGGTCCCCTTCTGGAAGATCCTTGCTCTAAGACTTTCTGATTGTTATAATGGACATACGGATATAAGACACCAACAGGGTTCTAAGTGACCTTTTCAGTTCCTTAGTTCCTTATGTTACTTGGTCTTCATGACCCATTGTCTGGTGGTCCACCCTGGAAGTCACATCTAGTAGGAATGTTGGTTTCCTTGATCTTCATTATTCTGCCTCTTATAACGCCCAAAGACATAGGTTCTACGTTTCTCATGCTACACAATATGACTTTACTGGAGTACTGAACAACTGATATCGCCTTGTTACATCATTAGTTGGCATTTTATAAGTATCGGAAAGATAAAAATGTGCTCAGAAGGTAAAGAGTTAGATAAGCATGTAAGTGACGTGTGTGTGTGTGTGTGTGTGTGTGTGTGTGTGTGTGTGTGTGTGTGTGTGTGTGTCTGTGTGTGTGTGTGTGTGTGTGTGTGTGTGTGTGTGTGTGTGTGTGTGTGTGTGTGTGTGTGTGTGTGTGTCTAATCATATACGCTTTTCTGCTCATGTGTTGGATTGTTGTCCTCTCTGTTCCTTTGACACGTCTCCAACTCCCTCACTATGCACCCTTAATTATCCTCTGATCCTCCCTCTCAAACCAGCATAACACCATGGCTTACCTGGTGTGCTGTCTCTGACTTACCTCATCCTTTTCCTCCTCCCCCTCCACCTTTTCTTTATCTTCTTCTCTTCTCCTCCTCCTCCTCCTCCTCCTCCTCCTCCTCCTTTTCCTCCTCCTCCTCAGAAGTGGTTAGCGCAGAGAGCATCAACTCATTCAAGAATCGCATTGATCGCCACTTTGCTGTTTCGGGAGTGAACTGAACGTATCCAAGAGTAGGTGCACAAATGCTTTAATCCTTCCCTGCATGCCATTCCTATGGCAAACGGATTGATTAAATCACTGAAAGCAGGCAGCCTAGTAATGAGCCAACAGGCTCTCTGCTGCCTTCTAGTCCATGTTTCCATGTTTCCTCCTCCTCCTCCTTTTCCTCCTCCTCCCCGTCCTTCCCTCCTCTTCCTCCTTCTCCTCCTCGTCCTCCTCGTCCTCCTCCTCCTCCTCTTCATCATCATCATCATCATTACTATCGTCTGTTCATGATGAAGCACAGCGCTACTTTGCAAACCTACACACTCGATATACCTACATTCTCTCTCTCTCTCTCTCTCTCTCTCTCTCTCTCTCTCTCTCTCTCTCTCTCTCTCTCATTATTTTTTTCTGTAGCCTTCAGTCTTCATCAAATATTTATTGACACCTTAACAAAGCCATGAACGCCCCACTCTCACACGCCCTACTCTTACGTAACTATTATTAAAAAAAAAGACTCGTAACAACACAGAGGGAAAATATTTGCATCCTTTATGTTGGTGTTCTCCTATAAGTTCTTGATTCGTGGTGTGTCTCAGGTGCCAACACTCCTTTTCATCTAACTTTGAGCACCAATTCTAAAAGTATATATTACTGAACCATCTACTGATAGAAAACCTAACAAAAATAATCTTCTTGAAAGCTTGGGTCTTTTTAGTTATACGTAGATTTACATACTCCTATGCTGTTTGAAGATTGTTATTTCAACCTAATTCAGGCATCAATGGTTCAGCTGTATGCGCAATACAGTCGGTAAAGGACTTTCATTAGGAAGACTTTCAGCAATACATGCAGAGGAAAATACACGTTACTTCTGCACAAGTATTTTCTCAACGTATTATTTAATATAATTCCCATAATAACCTTTTGAAACCTTGAACCTCAGATATAAAAACGTACGTATACAACGTATATCAGACATGGAGTTCCAATGCACTTAATATTCTGACAAGTAGGCGTCTTCCGTGAATACTTTACTATACGTTTCCTACACTTTGCTGAGTACTTGACCTAACTAAGAGTAATTAATCTAACTATGAACACTGTGATTGCATATTCTACAGACTCCTGCAATGTATCTCAAAAGCAGGCTGTCACCTAAACCCAGAAAGGTGTATTTCTCATCTACAAATCTGGATGCATATTGGAGTGGCCGGAAAACAATCCTTACCCTTGAAGTGTTAATGTCAAATTAATCACCAGTAATCTGCCTATTGTTCAACACTACCTGTCAGTCGACAAACAATGGCACGAACCTTATTACCGACGGGGCTGCGGCGGGCACGGTCACCCTACCCCGCCCCGCTGGCCTTGGAGAAGTCACCTGCTTCCTGTTGTCTTCTGTAACGTGCCTAGACTGCTCATCATCTTATCATTATCATTATTATTATTATTATCATTATTATTATTATTTGTAGCAGCAGCAGCAGCAACAGCAGCAGTAGTAATAGTAGTTGTATTATTATTATTATTATTATTATTATTATTATTATTATTATTATTATTATTATTATTATTATTATTATTATTATTATTAGTATAGTATTTGTAGTAGTAGTAGCAGCAGTAGTAGTAGTAGTAGTAGTAGTAGTAGTAGTAGTAGTAGCAGCAGTAGTAGTGGTTGATAGTCGTATCAACCACAAGCTCTGTTAGCTTAAAAATAAAGTGTTTAGTAAAGTTTGTAATATTAAATAAAGATGGTTGTCGGCCACAGTCATTGGCGGGGTGGGACCAATGAATTGGTTTGTGAAAGGATATGAAAGAGTATACCGCTCACAACGCAACTCTAATAGATGGTGGCCCGTTGAAAAAAAAAAAGCAGTACTGTAGTAGTAGTAGTAGTAGTAGTAGTAGCAGTAGCAGTAGTAGTAGTAGTAGTAGTAGTAGTAGTAGAATCATCATTATCATAATCTGTGTCATCTCTTCATCACATTCTTCAGCATCAAGTCACT